>NC_034613.1:86865193-86896844 GCF_900095145.1 Mus pahari
TGTGGAGAGGTAGTCCAACAGTTAAGAGCATTAGCTGCTCTTCCAGAGGAGCTGAGTTTGGTTTTCAGCATCCAAGGTGGGCAGCTCACAACCACCTGTTTCTGCAGCTGCAGGAGATCCTATGTCCTCTTCTGACCACTGGCCAGAAGATCAGCATACATATCACATACCCTTTAACACACATACCTATATATAAATAACACGTTACCAAAGTTTCCTATTTGTGCTGACACCACACACTTAGTTACCAAGGGATGAGATGATTAGATTCATTTAGGTATGCTTGTTCCCTGATGGTACATGGTAGACTAGCTTCACTAGGACCTGAACTTTGGAGCTTTCTTTTACATTTGCTTCCAAATCTCCTCTCTCATATCCCACTGCATTTTAGGGTGGAGCACAGGCAGTGGGACAGGGCCTACTTTTGGCTGCTATTGTGTGTCTAGAAGCTCGAAAGAGACAGGATTTGTGGAAGAATAACACGTGTGTATGCACACACGCGCGCGCGCGCGCGCACACACACACACATACACACACACACATGTACACACACATACACACACACACAAACTGGGGCCTGAAATGAGGTGCTGTTTCACACAGTCTCTTCCTGTGTGCTGTGTTAATAGGTTGGCTCTCTTTTAATAGCCTATCTGGCTGCCAGTTTCCCAGAATTCAGGAGTAGGATGACCTCTCTTCACTTTTTATGTCTGTTTCAGGGCCCTGTTTGATTATGATCGGACTCGTGACAGCTGCCTACCAAGCCAGGGACTCAGTTTTTCTTATGGTGACATTCTGCACGTCATCAACGCCTCTGATGATGAGTGGTGGCAAGCAAGGCTGGTGACTCCTCATGGGGAGAGTGAACAGATTGGTGTGGTCCCGAGTAAGAAGAGGTGAGCTGTCAGGGTTTTTAAGCATGGCTTTTCCTGGCTTATTGTTCTTGTTATCTGTCTCTGTCTGTCTCTCTTCTTCTCCCTCTCTCTCTTCCTCCCTATCCCTCCCTCTCTTACCCTCCCTCCCCCCCTCTTTCCCTTCCCATCCACCCTCTGGTTGCTTTATTTGTCTTATGAGACAATGTCTCACTCTGTAGCACAGGCTAGACTGGAAATCTTTGTAGCCTAGACTGGCCTTAAACTTGCTGCAGTTGGCCAGGCAGTGGTGGTGCACACCTTTAATCCCAGCACTTGGGAGGCAGAGGCAGGCGGATTTCTGAGTTCGAGACCAGCCTGGTCTACAGAGTTCCAGTACAGCCAGGGATACACAGAGAAACCCTGTCTTGAAAATCCAAAAAAAAAAGAAAAAAAAGAAAAAAAAACTTGCTACAGTCTTAGTGCCTGTGCGTCTGGAGTGCTAGGACTCAGTAGTCCTCCAGCACAGCAGTCCTTGTCTTTGTCTTCACTTGCCTGTCATACTGTGAGTCACTTGAGAGCCCTGTGGATGCCTGCTTAGACCTTTGGGGATAGAGCCAGTACTTGGGAGATGGTACTCACTAAATGAGCCAGTGTGGTTGTTGTGCCTGCCACAGCCCATTGCTGAGACTTTGTGCTGGCAGTAACTAGACTTCTTGACTCCCAAACAGGGTGGAAAAGAAAGAGCGAGCTCGATTGAAAACTGTGAAGTTCCATGCCAGGACAGGGATGATTGAGTCTAATCGGGTAAGTGGGGACCCCCACCCTTCCAAGGCAGTCAGCCAGAGTGTAAAGAAGGGTGAGAGAGAGGCTTGGAGTTTGGGTTGAAATACAAGAGAACTGGGAAGCATGAAAGGCTGTCTGTTATTCAAGGGCTGGCTCTGTCCTGCTAGGAAATTGCCTGCTTTTTTTTTTAGCAAGCTGCAGGAGCCCTGAAAGCCCACAGTTGGTGTGTGGCCCTGCTATTGGGTGGCTGGCTCCGGAAGGGGTGGAGCTGGCTGACCACTCCTGCCAGAGCTGTGGAGACCCTGATCAGAACCTGTTGTTCCCATACCATCTTGCCAAGAAGTCCATCCCCAGAGCATCTGCTTGCCTTCAGACAGCACGGGACAAGGGGACTTGCTCAACACACAGTTTCTTTTATGAGCTTTGCAGCCAAGGCCAAAGAACTTGAGGAACAGTAGAGGGAAGAGAGGCATGGAGTAGATGACTGTATCAGTGGCACCTTAGTGCTGTGTCTAGGAGGCAACAATGACCTTTACTCTGTAGGAAGGTCAGTGAGTGATGCTGGACTCAGTAGAGCATCTAACATCTCTACATTTTCCTGTAAACATAATTTTCCTCTTAACATCAACTTTCATTTAATCTCATAGACTTCATTTGTGAAAGATGGTCTTTTATTTAGCTCATCATTGTCTCCATTTTAGTTTTTCTTGCATGCTTTAAAATCCATTGTTATTTTTTTCTCCTTTTGTCCTCCCCTCCCTTCCATCTTCATGTTCTTTCACAGTCGATCAAAACGAAACGTAAAAAGAGTTTTCGCCTCTCTCGAAAGTTTCCATTTTACAAGAGCAAAGAAAACATGGCCCAGGAGAACAGCATACAGGAACGTAAGTAGCAGCAGAGACCAGAGAGCAAGCAGACCATTTGCAGCCCCACCTTCTCGTCCTTAGTTGCCCCTCCCCTTTTTTTGTAGTCAGGATAGAACCTGACTTGCACAGGGAGATGTTGGGGCTTACTTGTCCAGCTCCTCACTTAGAGGCTCTTAGGACATCCCAGGCACCTATGTTGGAAGGGGGAGACAGAGCTGTGCTCCTGTGATCAGGAATGGTTTTCAGCTAGTGTCAGAGTTAGAAAATTGTTTTTCAAGAGAACAAGTTCAAGGGACTAAGTGTTGCTCTCTTGGTTCTCACCTCTTGTGTTTTCTTTCCCTTAATTTCATTCATAAATGTTAAGGGAAGAGCCTGTCCCTCCTCAGATCCCGAAGGTTGTGGCTGCTTCTGGAATGCTCATGTGTGTCTAAGCAGGCTTCCTATTATGTCAGGGCACCTGCAGAGCCAGTTATCACAAGAAAACCTTCCTGCTTATATGAGTTGATGTGGACACAGTGTTGCTCAGCATTATCTAAATAAAGATTTATTGAGAAACACAAAGCTGATTTGGTAGAACAGGCTACAATGCTGGGCTGCATTAGGAACCAATTCAATCCTACCAAATCCCCTTCCTCTACCACATGCCTCAGAAACAAGTTACTCTAACAGTGATCTTAAACACCAGGTCAGCTTTGTACAGTAGGTTCTCATTCATGTCATCGTGAAATTGTAAACTGTAAATGTCTCATTTACCAATCACTCCTCCATCTTTCATGGAGCAATCTTGTCATCCAGGGCCATGGGGTTTGACAGGAGAATGACTAGTTTGGGTAGAAATGGCTCCTAGTAGGCTCGCCTGGTTTATGATCATGCTGTATGTGGATTGTGACCACCTGGGGTAATCCTGACAGAATGAAGTATCTTCAGAAAGATGAAGGCTAGGGCTAACTGTCCAAGGCTTGCTCAGTGATATAGAAAGAGGAGGTTGATTGGACGTGTGAGCAGTGGGAGCCTAAGATAGAGATCTGAGATAATGCTCCCACAGTTTATTAGATTATCCCCGAACCTCCCCAAGGAGCCCAGCCTGGGACATGTCACTATTTAATGACCTAGCCAGTTAGGGGTGCCCATTTGCCAATAGGGTTGCAACTTTCTGATACCTGCCCTCCAGAAACAAAGCTTAGGGAAGCTCTGTACACGATCCCACAGAGAAGTTTTCTATGAAGGGCTTGGACAGACAAAGTATGGGGAAAGCTTCCAGGGTGATGCTAATTCTGTCTGTATACTTGGCATATAGACATGTGTCTTTCATGCATCAGTGGGAGATGTGTTGCCAGGGCAAAGCAAAGACATGGCCTCTACGATTACACCTTTGCTCAAAGAAGGTACTTTTAAGCCTTGGAGTGCTGCCTGTCATGTGCTATGGGTATGTGGGCTGTAGACTACCTCAGAAAGCCCGTCTACTCTGGCCACAAGCTGACTAGCACACGCCAGACATCTTATCTGACATGGGCTATTCTTTCTTCAGCAGATGTCTTCACCTCACTGTAGTTCTAAGTCTTCATTGGATGCTCCTATCACTAATGCTCAACTGCCTCTGTATTCTTCCTTCCCTTCGTTGTTTTTCTCCGTTTTCTCTCTATTCCCTGGTTTTCTCCTTTCCTCCCCTCCCTCCCCTTCCCTGATCCTTTCTGTCCCTGTTGTCTGTGAAATCAGGACTTCCCTGGGTTAAGTGACGATTATTATGGAGCAAAGAACCTGAGTAAGTCAAACTTACACACCATTAACTGTATTTGTGGCATGAATGGAGCTCATGGGGTGGGAGGTGGGGATGTAGGGGACATGGATGAAAGGGAAGGGTGAGGGAGGGGAGTGTTTGTGAGATCCTTTCCCATGGCAGGAGGAAATCTCTGGCTCTGAATGGTCACTGGTATTCTAACAAATCTCTAGCATTTCTGTCTGCGTTCTTTCTACACCTCTGGATGATAGGGTGTAGGAGCTTAGCGGCCACCTAGAAGTGAGTTGGGTGGAAATGCATGGTCAGGGTGAGTGCTCAGCTCATGTGGAACTTCCTGGAGACCATGGAGCCTGCTGGTTGAATCTTCCCCCGAGTAACCCTGTGCCGTCAAGTTGAGCTTGGGAGCCACAGCTTTACCAGGTCTTCTAACCAGGGTCGGGATGAACCAACTCCAACTCCACATCTGAGCGGTCTCAGGAGTTGAGGTGTTACCACAAGGCCAGCTGTCCATAGACCATCTCTAAGAAGCCAAGCTGGCCTGGTGGGGCTAGCTGCGCCACTGAGTGATTTTTATCCCAGAAAAGCTCTGGCTGACATCTCCATGCTGGAGGACCTAGGTGAAGGTTCCTTAGCGGCCATCTTTGCTCACTGCCAATCCAGAGTCCAGCCTTCCAGATGGGCTCTGTCCACATAAATTGTCCCTCAATCAAGGATAAAGGTGGAAGACATAGGACCTGTCCTTAGGAGGAACTCAGGGGCCTAGCCACGTGTGATAGACAACCCAGCAAGTCCTTGGGGAGGTGTGCACAGCATATTATGGTCCTGGCTCAAACGAGCAGCATCTCTCCATAGTTCGGTGTGTCTGTGTCTCATTTCCATTTGCCTGTTGTCCTTTGAGAGGGCTGCCATGTCTGTGCCTCCTGTGAATGCAGCTCTTGGCTTGAGCTTTCTCCACCCACACTCTGAGCTAGGCAGGTCCCAACTGTCTGCGATGGGAGGGGTAGCCTGGCTTCCAGATAGTCTTCCTGGCTTGTTGTTTCTGTGGATTTGACATGTGTCTTGTGGTGGATCGAGGTGCATCCCCCTCACTGCTGAAGCCAAGTTCTCCTGAGCATTGGTAGAAGGAGGGCTGTGGATCGCACCAAAGTTCAGAGTAGTGGTCCTGGTGATCGTTACATCCATCCAGTGATGGGCCTCTATGTTTGGAGAGTGTCACACAATTCTGTACCTTTGGTGGCTCTGTCTTGGGAGGAAATATGTGAGCAGCGCATGCCTGAGCTTTTCTCTTTGACTGTCCTTATCCATTTCCTTCCTGCCTATTAGCCTTAGGAGATGAGTTCTGAGGCAGGATTTGGAAACCATCCAAATCAGCTGGCTTGATTCAGATGAAGAAAGCACTATGAAAGGAAATAAGGCTTCTAGTGCCTATGGAGGGACTTGGCAAACTGAGTGGGCTCTGGGGACATGGAGGAGGTGGCCAGAACATCAGGATTGGAGCTGTGCTTCCCAGTTGGTGGCCTGGATGTGGTAGGCCTCCTGTGGCCTGACTTGCTTGGTTTGGCCGCTCGCTGTCTCACTCCTGGCGCATTTGAGTTTGTGCTGCATGTGACCTCTCAGAGGTGTGTTCTGAATTGGAGTCTCTTTTTTGTTGGCTTGCAGAGGGAGTGACATCCAACACCAGTGACAGCGAAAGCAGTTCCAGTAAGTGTGTGTCATGCCCCCGTGTCCTGTAGCTCCCCCATGTCTCCCTGCCATCACCATTCCAGTGTCCACCACTGCCATCACCGCTCAGAGGCCTGCTGCTCCTTTTAGCCATGTATACTTTGAGCCCCTGGAGATGCTGTGGCCAGCTCATTCACCTTGTGGGATGGAATTTGGAGATTAGAGGGAGAGATTAAGCCCTGCAGCTCTAGCTAGGACCTGGCTTGAAACCATCCCTGGCATGCTGGGGAGGATAAACTGCCACTGATCAGGTCCCTGCCGTGGGCTTCTAGGCTGCTGAGACTACCAGTTGGACAGATTTGCTCAGAGACCACAAGTAAAATGGCTTCTGCCTTCCATCTGCCTTTCTGGGCTCCTAGGACCACCTTACCTTCTGGCTGGGTTACATAGTCAGGAAAGAAATTGCCCCAAATGCCTTGGGAACTCTATGACTACAGCATTGAAGTAATAGTTCAAATCTCCCAAGCTCTGGGAACACTGGACTTTGAGGAGCTGCAGTGACTAGAGATCTTCACAACTCCACCCAGGAGTCTCAGGCTCAGAAGGAGCCCTGTAGCAAGTGTCCTGTGGCTCCATGCAGCTCTTGCTGCCTTCCCTAGAACTGCTGTCAGCTCATTTGGGAACCACAGGCACCCAGCACCAAGTGTCTTGGGGACATTTTTAGGAAGGCCTCATCATTGCCAGGTGACATGGGGGTTCACCATGAGCAGAGAGCAGGCTCATTGTTGCTCTTAAAGGATGCTGGGACTTTAGCTCATGCATGAACCAGTTTCCTGAATGTGATGTAGGTAAATAAATAAACCTACATCATTAGGCTGTAGTTTTGGAGGCTGGGCCTTAGGGTCTGGACTCAGGTAAAGCGACTCTGCAGATGTGTTTCAACCAGTTAGAGCTACTCTGATTCTTCTCAGAACAAGGGGCCACTGAATATAACTATTACCTATAAGAAGTAACTCCCTAGAGCTTGGGGTGGTTTGGTGGAGACTTGACTTATGGGCCTAGCCCCATAATTGGGCAATATTTCACTGACTGAAAACAGCCCAGCCCAAGGCTGGTGAATGGCTCCTTAGCCTTCTTGCCAACAGAAAGTGAGACTGTTTTGTGGTGGGCGTGGGGTGTGGTGAATGCTGTACCCAGTCATCAGATCATAAAGTGCTGACGTGTTTCCCTTTTTGCAGAAGGACAAGAGGATGCTATTTTGTCATATGAGCCAGTGACACGACAAGAAAGTAAGCCACCTTCTGAGAGTCTTGCCTTTGTGCTAGTCTCCCGGTCATGGGGCTTAGTAAAGAGGATAGTTTGGGGGGGGGCAGGAGAGGAGGAGGAGGAGGCACATCCAGCCCCTGGCTCATCCCTAGCATCACTGGGTGGATGTCATGCTGCGTACACCTCTTGTGATACTTTTGCCCACTGCTAGGATGCCTTCCAGAGGGCGGGTGGATTTCCGAGGAAAGCAGAGGAAGGCCTTTTTCAGCAGAGGCAGTTGTTGCTGCCCAGGCAGAGGGAGCTGGATTCTCCCCTGGGCATCTGCTTTGCAAGAACCTTGCTTAGTAGCTAGGGTCAGTGTGGAACTTGCTCCTGAATCTGTCGATTTCACACTTGCCTGAGACTTTACATTGTCAAGTGTAAAGGCTCTTTGAAGTCTTTAATTAAAAGCCAGAGAGTAACCATAGTTGCTTCACCTTGTCTGAGTGGTAGCCACAGAGCCTCTGTCCTTGGAGGTGGAGGCAGGGTGGGTCGTCCTGTGGGACCTCTGTTCATTGTCTTGTGCTCTCCTTCCCCAGTTCACTATGCCAGGCCTGTGATCATCTTGGGCCCAATGAAGGACCGAGTCAATGATGACCTCATCTCTGAGTTCCCGCATAAATTTGGATCCTGTGTGCCACGTAAGAGCCCAGGCAGACTCAGATGAGTCAGGTTTGGTACTTTGGGAAATGCTACTTTTTCGAAAGTGTCTAGGATCAGGCCCATGTGGGGCCTCCGGGAGGAAAGTAGGTAGCAATGGATGCCCCCAGAGTAAGTGGTATTGGTAAGTTTGGCTGCTTGCCTCATGCTGTGGAGTTAGACTTTGGGTGGTGATGGTCAGGATTGATTTTACAAACCCATCAGTGTTTTGTTTTTTGTTTCCTTATGGTGCTGGGAATTAAACCCAAGTCATTGTACACAAAGTGGTTTGAGGAATCATTTCTCGGACTTTTGTTTTGTTTTGTTTTGTTTTCCCCCGAGACAGGGTTTCTTTGTGTAGCCCTGGTTGTCCTGGAACTCACTCTGTAGACCAGGCTGGCCTTGAACTCAGAAATCCGCCTGCCTCTGCCTCCTGAGTGCTGGGATTAAAGGCGTGTGCCACCATGCCTGGCTTTTCTTGGGCTTCTTAAATGCCAAGTATTGCATCCTTTACCAGGCCATTGCTCAGGAAGCACTAAATTTTGGTCCATATTACCCTTAAGGATCCTGTGTATAATATCTGGAGTTTGGAAGAGGAAATAGGCCAGACAAAATCTTTCCGAGTGTTTTACTCATTCATTTGAAAAATATTGGAGGGAGCTGGTGAGATGGCTTAGTGGGTAAGAACACCCAACTGCTCTTCCGAAGGTCTGGAGTTCAAATCCCAGCAACCACATGGTGGCTCATAACCATCCCTAACAAGATCTGACTCCCTCTTCTGGAGTGTCTGAAGACAGCTACAGTGTACTTACATATAATAAATGGATAAATCTTTAAAAAAAAAAAAGAAAAATATTGGAGTAGTCTTGTGTTCTAGCCTTGTGAGAAAGGATGAAGTTAGCTTTTAATAGCCAGATCATTGCCTTTGGAGCACACAACACTTCCTTCCTTCTTTGTCCTTCCTTCAGATACCACCCGGCCTCGGCGTGATAACGAGGTAGATGGACAGGATTACCACTTTGTGGTTTCCCGGGAACAGATGGAGAAGGATATTCAGGACAACAAGTTCATTGAGGCGGGCCAGTTCAATGATAATCTCTATGGGACCAGCATCCAGTCTGTGCGGGCAGTTGCAGAGAGGGTAAGCAAAGAGGAGGTGGTCTGGCTACCCTTGAGGGAAGGCCCTCACAGACATAGCAGAGAGCTTCACTAATCTGTAAGGTGGTACTTTAAAAAAAAATAACTTATTTTATTTCATGTGCTTTGGTATTTTTCCTGTATGTATGAAGTTGTTTGAGAACTGTATCCCCTGGAATTGGAGTTACAGACAGTTGTTTACTGCCATGTGGGTGCTGGGTATTGAACCCCAGTCTTTTGGAAGAGCAGCCAGTGCTCTTAACCTCTGAGCCTTAACCAGATCTCTTTAACAGTCATAAAGAACCTTCACAGAAACAAGAAACTTCCAGGAACTTTTGGGGGCCTCGAGGATGTATGGGTCTGGGGTCTTCTCAGGCTGCTGTTTGGATTGCTACTGGATTTCTTGGGAAGCAATAGCCAGGGACTAGATGAGCTAACGCAGGGCTACTTTTTCAGGGCAAGCACTGCATCTTAGATGTCTCCGGCAATGCCATAAAGAGACTGCAGCAAGCACAACTTTACCCCATTGCCATTTTCATCAAGCCCAAGTCCATCGAAGCACTTATGTAAGTATCCATGGGCCTCAGCTGGCCCCGGGGAGGGAAGAAAATTGATTGGCTGGGCAGGGTTAGTACCCAGAGAAAGGCTGAAACCAACTCTAGTACCTGCTGTTCCTCCTGTGTGGGGGCCTCAGCATGTTCCTCCTTCCTAGTTGGGCTTTTAGACATGGAGGTTTTGAGGAGGGAGTTAGCCATGGTCTACTTTAAGGTGGCTGCTGAGCAGTATTTCGGGAAACCTAGAACAGTTTGTTGTGTCCATTAAGACGTAGGATCTCCCTTGGGAATGGATTGCTTCTGTGTCTTTGGCAGGGAAATGAACCGACGGCAGACATATGAGCAAGCAAATAAGATGTTTGATAAAGCCATGAAACTGGAGCAAGAATTTGGAGAATACTTTACAGGTAAGGATCCGGAGTCCTCTGGGTAGGCCAGATGCGAGCTCAGGGAGACTTAGATAGAGCTAAAGTGCCCAGGGAGCTTTGCAGTCACCCAGACCTTTCTCCAGGCAGGCAACTTTCCTGTCAGTCACCTGTTAGCCAGGTTCCAGCACAAGCCACTCCCAGGCACGGCTTTTGCTGGTTTCTTTGTTTAATCTGTTTGTTCTCGTGTGTTCTGTGAGATTGCAGGTTCCTTTGTCTTCTCCCTCCCTGCTCTTCCTCCTGAATGTTTTTGCCTCACACACTGGTGTTGGTAAATGTTCGTTGGTGGTTTTTTAGTGTGGTCTTTAAGTTGTCTGTCAGTCTTCATGTGTGTACTTTATGAAGGTCTGTTCTAAAGGGGGGGGGGGATATTCCCTTTTAAGTACAGCACTAGATGTACGTGAGCAGGCTGGTAGTGAGTAAATTCAAACTCATAACATTGGGTTAGTCAAGTAAAGAATTCAGAAAGTATTCACATACCATGGGTCTTTGGAATCTTTTGTCATCCATATGTATGTCCTTGTTTGCTGGGCTGACCTCTGACACAGCAGATGTGATGGCCTCTAGGAGCTCTGCCTCTTGCCAGAAATTGTGACTTTCAGCTCTTCCCCTGGGTTACTGGGATTTTCCAAATCTTTGAGTGAAACTGCTTTAGAATTATAGGCTGCCAGCCCACGGCAAAAGCAACGGGAGCTTCCGTGCCTGGCACACAGTGGGTACTCAGTAAGCGTCTTTCCAGTCGACACACTGCCCGTGCATTGTGGGCTCACTGACTCTGCCAGTTGATGGCCAGCCCTGGGCTCTGGGCACCTAGCCAGCTATAGACTTCTGCTCTGAACCGTAGGCAGAGAACTCAAGAAGCCCGACCCTATGCTTCTGTGAGCATCCATCACACCCTGGGGACATCACAGGAAGGTTGTTACTAGAGGCAGGATGGCTGGGCTTGGGGTCACTATTGTGGAGCACACTGGTAATTTTATTTTGTTCTCTCTTCACTCCAGCCATTGTACAGGGTGACTCACTGGAAGAGATTTATAACAAAATCAAACAAATCATTGAGGACCAGTCTGGGCACTACATTTGGGTCCCATCCCCTGAAAAACTCTGAAGAATCCCCTCCAACCATTCTATTGTGAACAGAAGAAATCAAGTCCCTCTTCCCTCCTTCCTCTTCATTCCTGTCCCCACGGGGAGAACAAATGACTACTGTTCTTGTCCCCCTTTTTAGATATGTCAAAAATTGAGTTTTCTAGTCCTGTTCTTTTTTAAAAAATGTTGTTTTGTTTTGGTTTCTCTTTCGGGATGATGCCATCTCACTCATCACGTGACCGTGCCCATTCCTGCATGGACCTTTCCCACGCGCTAGCACAGGTGCAAATCCATCAGAGTTGTTGTTCTCATAAACACCCAGCAGAAGCAAAGAGAAGAGAGGAGGACTGATGGAAAGACAGACTCTGGACAACTGCACAGCTTGTGAAGTGAGCGAAACAGCCCACGTGAGGAGGTGCTCCCGGGCATTCCTACCCTGTACTGCGGCTTGCAGCTCTGAACGGTGCAACATAACGGCTACAGAAAGGATCTTATTTATATATAGATATATATATGTAATTTATATAAAATATATAGAAATTATTATATATATATATTATACACTCTTCTATAATATATATATATATATTCACATACATTGGGACTAGAAAATCTATGGAGACGTCCATCAACGGTACTATGTTATTAGAGAAATGCTTTAATTTTCATATTCCAATCAGATGACATCTTATGTTCCACCTGGTTGGGAAGGGGTTGACAACAGTAGTAAGTGCTATACCAAAGCACTAGAATTTGGTCATTCTCTTCAGAGCTAAGGCTTGCTCCAGGTGGGGCCAACCTACAGCATAAGAGAAGGGGCTTTGGCTGGGAGCTGGAGATTGGAGACGTGACTAAAGCAGTTGCTGCCCCTGCAGGGCAGTCGTTCCTGTGCAGAAAGAGAGAATGAATGGCTAATGATGCTCCGGATGAAATTGCCTATTGTTTTATGCCGCCTGATGTGTCTGCATGAGAGGTTTCCTTTTTGTTCATTTTTAAGCTGCTGTTAAACCAAAACCATGTTGTGCTACTGTGTCAGCCTTTTCATTATTCCAGATTTTACTTTTACTATTTAAGTGAATGCGTAGAATCCTATTTGCCAGTGTTCTAAAGGCTTGTGAGGTTCTGAAGGAGCCAGGCCTGGGATACAGCAGTAACTTAGGCCTGGCCATCCAGTCAACAGAGGGAAAGCAGGGGCTGGTGAGGGCAGAGAGTACAAGCTGGGGCTCAGAGTTACCATGCTGGACTTAGCTAGGGGTTCCTTCACGGGGCCACTGACAGGCATAGGGAGGTGCTTGCCTTCTGGTTCTGTGCTGGGACAGTGGAAGAGCACCAGGCTTGGCCAGCCGTGTAGTGAGTTGGATTTGGGTTCTTTTCTTTTGCAACTGCTCCATTTGCCCTACCCCAGCCCCCTCACCAACAGCTGGTAGCTTACTGTTTCTTCAAGAAGAAAGTAGACTTTAACGCTGTAAATTTGAGCTGTAGAGCTAAGACTCGCTTACTGGTGAGCTGTGAAATCTTGTTGCTTTTTTCCCAGAGTCTGATGGCAGTGACTGGTCCAGGTAGTTTTCCTCCCGCAGCCAGTGCAGGCAGCAGGTGTGGTCCAGGCCCTACCCCACCCCACTATGCTCCTTTGAAGCCAACGTGCCTCCCTCACCTCCACACTGGAGGGATGACGCAGGGGAGAACATAGAATTGCTTGGCCCTCAACTGGGTTAGGACCATCGCAGGTGATGCAGGGTTGACACTTTAAAGCACTACCAGCCACATTCAGGAACTCTGTTCACAGGTATCCTACCAGCATAACGAGGCTAACTGTGACTCGTGGGGCCCAGAGTTAGAAGAAAGAAAAGGCAGCAGCTTTCTCTTGGGCAGTACACTGGATGGAAGGCAAAGAGGGATAAAGTGACAGATGATTGTGACTCTCGTGAGGGGGGGTGAGCGGGGAGTGTTGATTCTCTGATGGGAACTGACAGCTGTGGACAATGCTCAACCCTCCCTCCCAGGGAAGAAAAGCAAAGATTTGAAGTAAGCATGATGATAGTTGGTTTACCAGTGTTCCTTCCAAGGAGACATATATTTTTTAATAAATGATAGTTGCAATGAACAATGGCTCAGAGATCTTCTTGAATTAGTAGGGTGGTTGGGGCCCAACAGCAGGAAGAATTCAGACTAATGTTTCCTAGTGTGGGGGGAGGAGGAGTGGCTGACCAGGCAGTCCATGAGAAGGGTATGGCCCTGGGTGGTGCTGGATCCTTTGCTAAAAGTGACTATGGAGGCTTCTACCCTGGCCTAGAAGCTGCCCTTAGCACTCTCCGCTGGGTAGGGGCCACTTTTCCAACAATTCTGGGTGGTGGAAAATGCTACCGTAACCAAGAAGCATGCTAGAGAAGAGGGGCCAGCCTGCCATTGCAGCACTGAGAGGAATGGTAAGAGAGACAGCTGCCAGCTACTACTTTCCTACCACGGAGGTGGGGTGGGCCCAGCCTGGAGAGGGTGCCAGTCATCCTAGTGGCTCTCAAGAGCTGGAAGAAGGGCTTGAAGCAGGTATTTCTGACGATGGCTGATGGCATGCAGGCAGCTCGTGGGAAGAAACCTGAAGTGGTGCTGCCATAATGAAGGTACCCGAGTGAACCTTCAGTGGTTGAGCCACCCCTGATGTGTGTGGGCTGAGCCCCAGAAAGGATGGGCGCCCTCTCTCATTTGTGGGCTTTCATTGTATGCCCAGAGCTTTGCCTCACTCGATATATTCTCTTGTGTGTTATAAGGTAGCTTAAGAATAGGGAACCCCTAAAGAGCTCTGCTGGGCTGAGGAAATTCACTTGGCTTGTAAGTGCTGAGACCCTTCACAGCTGATATCCCGTCTTCAGGAAGTGCAGCTGGAGGAAATTAAGCCCCAGCACAAGAAACCAACTGAGTAATGTGGCAACCCCAAAGGGAGACAGGGGCCCCCTGGTGTGCGGGGCCAGACTGTCAGCAGGACCTTGTGTCTGTGAAGAATCAGGTGGGGTCCTCTCCAGTCTGGTGCTGACTAAAGGGTCTTCATCTCTCACAAGAACTCCAAAGTGCCCACAGTTTGATGCCTATGACTACATAAACTGTCACCCACAAATGAGATCAGTTTCATCCTACTCTCAGTGCTTTGCAGACCTTGGCTCAGGAAGTGCACTCTTTTACCAGGCAGTCAGGAGTGAAGAGCAAGGACACAGGAGAATGTGGGGTTGAGGGTGGAGCCTGAGAAGGAACCCTGGCTGGTTTTAAGCACTGTCTAAGCCAAGGGAGGAAAAGGCTGAGCAGGGGCTCCCAGCACTCACCTTTTCAGGGTAGCCTGTGCTGAGCAGGGCCTCTCTCTCCCCACGGATGGATGGCCTGTCTCCCCTTAGTCTTGCCACTCCTCAGGTTTTGTCTGTTGGCTTGCTTTCCAGCTGGGCTTCCATAGCTTCAATTCCACGAATCTTCTTTTGTTTTTTTTTTTNTTTTTTTGTTTTTTTTTTTTTATCCACTCAGTAATTTCCATGGCAGCTCTAGGACATCGGATTGTCATTGTGAATAACTCTGGAAGCTCAAATTCCAATTTCCTCAAAAGCCTCTGCTTCCATTGCTTCCAAGAGAGAGCAAAACTAGCTCCTGCACTTCTGGCTTCCTTCCCAGAGGTGGCTCCCCGTGCTCTGTCAGAAGGTAGAACTTCTGCAGTGACACCCCAAGTATTTGTATATGCACAGCCATGACCACTGGGCACAGTGATTCCCTCCAGTGGGTTGTTCCATATATCGGAGGCTGCATGAACTACCCTGTGGCCACCCCCTCCGACTGGCTTGCTCATTACCACTCAGCCAGGGAGGAGCAGGGAGGGGCTAGAGGTGTGCTGCCTGCCTCACTGTCCACCCCCAACCCCTGGAGAGGTACCCCTGCAGGGCCATTGCTCTTTGGTGTGTAGCCTATCTGTCATATCTCGGTTGGTTTCTTCCACAGCAGCCCCTCTGTAGCCACTTGCTTTTTCTAAAAGCATCATCACCACCCACCCACCCACCCCTGCTCTCCAAACCTGATCTTGGCTCATGGACTGCCTGTAAATGCCCACCCACCCATCTTAGTTACCTATAAGGCTCCTTAATATGTCAAGACTTGGTACACGGGATCTCCTTCATTTCATGCTGCAGCCTCTCCCAAGGCTACTCCCTCTTCCCACAGGGAGATGGAATTGACCTCTTCTATTGTGCATTGTTATCTGTCACCATTCACACGTGTGTGTTCCCTCATCAGTTGCCAAAAAACACCTGTGAAGGAGATGTCTTAGTATCACTGTTTTTCAGGTAAGGAAACTAATGGCTAATATGTGCCAGAGAGGCGAGCCAAACACGGCCTAGGGCTCCTCAGCCCGGCAGCCTGATCCTTTGCTGCACTCAAGATGGTGGCCTGTCCCTGTTTACATGCCTTTGCTCGTAGAGAGCTGTCTGCTCTTTCACACATGCCCTCAAGTGCGGCCCCAGAGAAGGAGGCAGCTGAATGAGATTGCTTTACCTTCTGGCCTCGCGTCTTCCCCTGGGATCCTGCTCCGTTTGCTTGCTTGCCATTCTCCTTCAACCGCTTGGTCTGGCCCGGCTTCTTCCACTTTTCACTCTGCCGTGTCTCATACAAGTGACAACGCACGCTCAACTAGGGCTGTCCTGTAACAGCAACTGAGAGCTGTCCCCAACAGGACATTTCAAGACCCTGGAAACTTGACCAGACCCTGTCCCCATTCTTTCCCAGGGGATTTCATTTTACTCTGAGCATGCCCCTCCTCTTCCACTGGCTCCCCCAGCCAGCAGCTCTGACCCTATCCCTCTGAGTGGACCACATTTTCCTACCGCCAGGCTGATCTGACTCCTTGGGTCATCATACAGACTTTCTAGCTAAACCCTGTTGAATATTTGTGACTCCTTAGTGTGCTTCTTTGTCTCTATCCCTGCTCCAGCCAGTATGTCAGGAGCTGCTGCCTGCAGGGCACTCACGGAGAAGGCCTTCCTCAAGGTGACAGAAAGACAAGGGCACAAGATAGCCCTAGTCTCCAGGAGCCTGGGATCTAGATGGAAACAAGGAAGAAACAGAACTTTACAGTAAGGCAGAAGGTGAGGAAGGAAAAGCCCAGGAAGGGATTTTATTAGGAAAAGAGCAGAGGTGCAGCCTGTCTAGAAGTGATATTCAGTTCGAGACCTTTAGTCTCTGCAGGAACAAGCCACTCTCTTCAGAATGGGAAAGGGGACAGAATTTGCTGAGCACTCTTTAGTGCAGATGCGCTTGAAAGCAGTGTAGATTCCTTGATTTTTGTTTTAACCTAGGAACAAGGCCTCTGAAGTCCCTGTAATCCACATCTCTTCTGTTACAAAACCTTCAAGCTTATTCATGCTAATGTCGCTGATCTCCCGAGGAGAAACCCCATTTTGTAACCTCCTAGCAGTTTCTACTGACTTGCCCTTCTTTGCGTGTTAGCTCTTGGTCCACGTGTACTTTTCCAAGTAGACAAAATGCTTCTAGAAGGCCTGTGGTCTATCTGGTGTAGGTTTCCATAATACATGGCCTGCATTTTACAGACGCTGGTAAATGACTGTTGAAATGGCCCTTTGAAGCCCTCAGTCTTATTTAAAACTAAGGCTTGGGCAGATGATCTCAAGGCTCTTCCAGCGCTGATACCTAAAATGATTCAGTAGACTTCTAAAGGGCATGGCTTTGCCAAGGCCTTCACAAAACCATGTTTTTGCGAACTTGCACTTAAAGCCAATGAAGCAGGTGACATAAACGTTGTAAGAACTGCTCTTGAAGAACAGGATAGTTACTATATGTCTTCGTTAGGGTTTTACTGCTGTGAGCAGACACCATGGCCAAGGCAACTCTTATAATGAGGACAATATTTAATTGGGGCTGACTTTCAGGTTCAGAGGTTCAGTCCATTATCATCAAGGCGGGAACATGGCAGCATCCAGGCAGGCATGGTGCTGGAGGAGCTGAGAGTTCTACATCTTCATCTGAAGGCCAGTAGGAGAAGATTGGCTCCCATGTGGTTAGGAGGAGGGTCTCATTGCGCACCCCCACAGTGACACACTTCCTCCAACACTGCCATGCCTCCTGATAGCGCCACTCCCGGGCGCTGGCAGCTTAGGAGGCTTTCCTCTAATGAGGAGCAAGGGTGCAAATGATCATGGGGCTGCGAGCAGGGGAAATTGTTTCTATTGGTTGGCAGTGGGGTCAAATTCCAGAACAGATTGAAAAATGAGAAAGCTTTGATATAAATAGATATTTGAATTTTTTTGTTTTGAGACAGGGTTTCTCTGTGTAGCCCTAGCTGTCCTGGAACTCACTTTGTAGACCAGGCTGGCCTTGAACTCAGAAATCTGCCTGCCTCTGCCTCCTGAGTGCTGGGATTAAAGGCATGCGCCACCACGCCCGGCTGATTATTTGAATTTTATGAAGTAGTGCTAGGGAAATTAGGGAATGAAAGTGCCAACACACAAAAAAATGCCCATATGTCTGCCTTTGGGGAGATGAGGTGGTCCTTGGCTTGAAATGAGACTACTAAAACAGAAAAAAAAAGGTGACAGGGTAGCCATCCTGAGTGAGATTAACCAGGTTTGAGTCTTGTCCCCCAGTGTCCTGCAGCTAGTGAGGAGCTTGGTTTGTCTTTCTGGTGGGCTTATAGAATATGGGTGAGGGGTTAGGGACAGAGTATGACTGACCCCAAGCAGGACATCACCAAAGTCTCACGTCAGGATGAATGATGGCCTCCCCATAGGTGCAGAGGTGGGATCACCTCTACACTAGACTCCCTTTTGCCTCCAGAGACCAGGAGAATTGCATACAGCTTCAAGAGACGTGTAAGGCGTAGCCAGAGGCTTAGGTAAGCTTCCAATGGCCCTCCCCGGTCCCCCTCCGGGGGGAATGTCAACAGATCCAATCTGGAAGGTGTCTTGCAATGAGTGAGCTGCTTTCATAAGGGTGGTTATAGCTGTAACTCCACCCCTTCTAGACCTTTGAGTCTGTCTGCTTCAACGTCTTGCATGTTCCCTGAGCCTTGGAGGGGATGACATAAATGACAATTTTCTTCCATTTGGCTGAGCATTGGGTCACTACGCTACAGCAACAGCCACTTAACTCTTGAGCACCTCTATAGAAGCTATTCACTGCGAAACAAGCATTCTTGAACAAGGCTGATAGCTGCAATAATCTATGTGCACAAACACACATGTTTAGGAGGCACTAGGCAGGAACATTATATTTAACAATAACAGTTATTTTCCCACCAGGGCCTTTGACCTCCTTAGCCACAAGTTTTGTTATACCTTATATAGTACCAGTAATAAATTCCCTCCTTCGGAGCAGGCCTTAAATGCAATGGGAAAGTTGCTAGTTGCAACCATAACACTATGTGCCATTACTGTAGCAACTACCAATTTTGCCTACCGTGTAGATGATGTAGTATATAGGGTTAGCAGTCTGGAAGTATGACAATTCTCAGAATGCATAATGCATCTTCCAGTACTGTGAAAGCTAGCCAACTGGGAGCAAACCTTCAGCTTAGTCCCAGATCGATTTCTTCATGTCCTGTGACCAAAGCTCAAACTATTTTTGGCAGTGGAAGAGGGGATCCTTAAAGCCATCACACTGTGGCACACAACCAACAGCAATAGCTTTTCCCATTTTGCAGTATTGTAGGGCTTCCCCGGCCATCAGGTCAGCGTGGTAGTCCATCCCTGGCACTGAGCTTGTCCAATTAATAATGTTATGGATTCTGGGAACATCTTCCCCCTCAACACAAGGTACTTTTGTTCATTCATTAGTCACTCTTCTAACATTTACAGGTACAAACTATTGTAGTGTTTTCTCAATTACCCTGTTGTATATAACCTGTGTCTTACACAAACAAAAGCTCCCAAGAATCACATCTATGCCTAGCCTTTACACCTTATATGAACACTTTCCTGTGCTTGCTAATGTAGGTACACTGTCTTTGGGGTGATTTTCTACATCTTCAAAATACTCAGAGGCTAGCACTATACCTAACCAATCTGATGAAATCTTTTTATAGCGATTAGGCAGGATCTCTGAAAGTCCTCCACTGTTCATGGTACCAAGCAAGTATCAGTTGATCTAGGAGTCAGCATCGACTCAGTAATAGGTACTCAAGAAAAATATTAGCAAGGTTCAAAACATGAAAAGATCTTGTCCATTTTGTCAATTGTTTCATCAAAAGAGCAAAGATTGGAACAGTGGCATGATGGGAGGTAAACACTACTTATATAATGTATAATCTTTATATTCTACAATCTACAATCTGTATCGCTCTATAATCAATCACTCTACATAATCCATTTTGCTACCTCATCCAGTGGTGCTGCCATAGGCACCCACACATCACCCAGACCAAATGGCCTTGGTATGGGTGACTCAAGCTGCTTGGCCTACTCCAAGGCCAAGAGGGAATGAGGCTGTGCTACCTCCTGGCTTGTTCACTGTCTTGGCTGTCCCCGAGAGGGCTGGAGGAGGGTATCTGGGGTATATTCTGACATCTTCATTCCCTAATTTTCCTAGTACAACTTCATGAAATTCAAAGAATCTATTCTAACCCAGAGTTTTTCATCAACCACATCTGTCTGCTAAGAGGGGCCTGGGCTGGGCAATAATCTCTGCCCTTGCATATTTTTTTTTGTAGGAGAGAAATGTACATAGCGTATTCTGGAGGGATAACTACCCACTCTTGGAACATATCACCTGCACCTGTATCGTTTTTATCATTTATGCCTTCTATGAACTATTTTTTAGGCTTTAAAGCCTTCTAGAAGCTTAGTAGCACAACATTTGGCTGTCATTTTTCCCCCTTGGGAAGGCTAACCTGACACAAATCTTGCTATACTTGCCTTCAAATAAGTCAGACACCTTTTCGTCCTTTTTTAAATTATTATTTGAATCATCTCTGTGTTGTTTTATCACTTTACAGACCCAATTTATATGTCAGTCTAAGTCACTCAGATCAGCCAGAGCCAAAGCTACTAAAGTTTCAAAGTTCATATTGAATGAAATTCTTAACTCTCTGGTGATCAGTGAGCTAGGCAGCAGACATCACCCCTGGCATTCCCTCAGTAACTCCGGACTCCTCTGTTGTCTTCCAGTCACTGATATACATGGGGACCTGAGCCTGTGATAACCAAGTGTCCCTAATGGCTCACATGAACCAGTCCAGTGCCTGATTCCCCTCACACTGCTTGGGGTGATGTAGCTTTGGGTGGAGAGTTACATTGCTCGGTTTCTATTTTCAGAGCACTGTCATCCTACATGTTCCCATGTCTGACAGTCTATAAGCCAGGCTTTCATTCATTTGTAAGAATTTTCCCGTCACTCAAGCAGTCTCAGTGGTAGGTGTTCTCAGATTATCATAGTTTCTTGTACTGGGCCATTTAAAGGCTCCAGTCTGCATGCCGAGTCATGGGTTTTCCCTTCTTTCATAATAAATGTTGGCTCTAAGGGCTAGCTTGTATCATGTGTACCATACACTCTTCCTTTTCACTATACAATTCTTCCCATGGTTCCCAAGGGTTTCGGTCACAAGAAGGGCTCTCTAGCATAGATATAACATGGTCTCCTTCCTTGCACCCTGCCAGCTTTAAGAAACAGCAAGCCGAGGTTGGGCTGGGGCTGAATATAGCTTCAACTCAGCTGGTAGAGTGCCTAGGATGCACAAAGCCCTGGCTCTCATCCATAGTACTGCAGACTGGGCTGTGTGGCACATGCCTCTAAGTCCAGTACCAGGCATATGAAGATATGAAGAACATAAGTTCAAGGCCAGCCTGAGCCACATGAGACCCTGACTCAAGCAAGCAAAGAATAAAGCACAATAAGCCAGCACCTCCATGCCACCTTTCCCTCTCCCGGCTTTCAAGTCAGATTCTTACATGCACACTGCTAGGTCTTTTCCTTCTTGAAATTCCCCCTTACATGGTCAAGGGTTTGTTTGTTTGTTTGTTTTTCTGTGATGATAGCCGTATCTTAGTTGCATGTCTTATCACCCACCCATGTAACTGACACCCCCAGCTCCTTCCAGGATGATATGATATGTTCTCTAGTTCATCAATGATTTGGGAGACATCCCATTCATCAAGTAGGCATGACAGATCACACTAGAGAGGATGGTCCCCATAGGGTTCCGACCAAGGATACCCACCTCTCAGGTTCTCTTTGGTCACATGTCCTATCATCTACTGCAGAAGGCATGAAACTACCACCACAGCAAGGAAGGCACAGCCCCCATACCACATGGGGAAATGCAGCCATATCAGGATGCCCCTGCGGACTCTACACTGCTACAGGGATCAGTCTCAGTTATAAGTCTCAGCACCTGTTCTGCTGGTTCTGTCATGTCTCTGTTTTAGGTACCAAGTGTTTGGGGGAGCTTTTTCTAAGGAGATAGGAACAAATGCCTACTTCCCCTAGATAAGACACCAAGCACAAGCCAAAGTACAATTTTACCAAAGTCCAGTTTGGTGGACTAACAAGCTTATTTGATGTACTTATTTAGAAGCATCGGTACTTAAAGGAGTGTGGGCCTCAGCCCAGGGTGAATGAGGACTTCTCCATGGTTGTAGAAGTGAAGCCTCGTCTCCAACAATGAGTCTTTCACACTCTGTATACTCTCACTTCCTGAGACCATAAGACCGTGCGCAGCGGAGGCATTATTGCATGCAGCTGGCAAGAAGCTGCAGGAGGACGTGGCTGGGATCCCAGGGAAAAGTCTAATGACCCTCTTCACCTCCTTTTATGAAGCATATATATATATTTACTAAGTGGTAAGTTCTGTTATTGAAGGTTCAATGAGTAACTGTAATGGTCTGCAAACTAGCCTTTCTTCCTCTTCACTCTCCCTTCTACAATGTACCCACTGTTGTCTAGGTTAACATTCTTAGGGGCCATTTCTGACTCTGCCAATTCCCAGCTTAAACTCCTTCAGTGCTTAAGTTGGTCCTGACTCAGAAAAGAGCAGCTGTTCCTGACTGTTTCCTTTGGATACCTCTCAAAACCTAAGTCTGCTTCTTCGGATACTTTGAGCTTCCTCAGTCTTCCTCAACAGGTGCCATATTAGTTATTTCTCTGTTGCTGTGATTCAGTGCCATGAGCAGGACAAGGAAAAACCAGTTTAGTTCAGCTCACGGTTTCAGAGGAAGAGTCCCCACCAGGTGGCCAGAGCAGGACACAGAAGGAGAACAGCTCCAACTGCAAACAGGGAACAGAAAAGGCAAACTGAAAGTGGGGTGGGCTGTGAGCTCTTCAAACCAGCCCCTAGTGACATACATCCTCCAGCAAAGCTCTACTTCCTAAGGATTTTACAATTCACACTCGTTACCAACTGGGGAGCAAGTGTTCAAATACATAAACACTCCATTCTCTTGCCCCCGTAGCCTTGTAGCCATATCATGATGCAAAAAAAAAAAAAAAATGCATTTAGTCCAACTTCAAAAGCCCTCATAGACTTTCACAGTCTTGATGGTGTTTCAAAGTTCAAAGTCTCTTTTGAGACTCAAGGTACACCTTTAATTGTAACTCCCTGTAAAATAAAATAAAACAATCAACCACTTCTAGCACATAATGGTCCCAGAATATGCACTGCCATTCGAAAAAGAAGGAATGGGGTGACAGTGAGGACATACTGGACAAAAATAATGGAACCCATTAGGCAGACACGAATCCTGCAATTCCATCTGTGGTGCCTGGGACTTCACCTCTCGAGGGCCTACATGGCCCCACTTTCCTGCTTTGTTTCCTACAACACACAACTCTTTCCTGGGCTGGTCCTACTCTCTGTATGGAGCTTTTATTGACAGATGTCTTACAGCTCTGGCATCTCCAACATCTTGCAGTCTCCACTACAATGTAGGTTTCCCCTTCACAGCTCCACACCCTCTCAGGCTTGTCTTCTTGTAGTGACTCCAGCATTGCCACACTTTGCCTGCCCTCAGTGGTTCTCTGGAACTGTAGAGGAACAGCACATGGCCCCTTCACGCTTGTTTTTTTCATGCCTCCAAAGCCCGTGGACCTTGGGATGGACCCAGGTCCCTTAAGACATATTTGCAGTAACAATTGCATGCTGTTTTCTGGGAGCAGAAAACTCACTAGGCCTTTTCATTTCACAAATTAGAAGCTTAGCTATGTGGGAATCCTTGACCCGAGGGCACCATTCCCATTGTTCCATGGCTTGACAATTAGTCTCTCTCAGTACATGCTGTACATTAAGCTTCTCTGTACAAACTGTATCCTTTTGATTCTCTTTTACCCCACTTGCTCTTTACATTGTCCACTAAAATAAGAAAATTCAGTCATCACAACGTCTTCATTAGGGTGTCTGTTACACCATGACCCTAAGGAACTTGGGGAGGAAAAGGTTTCTTTTTCTTGTGCTTCCACATTATAGTCCAGCATCCACAGAAATCAGAGAGGGAACTCAAGGTAGAATCCTGGAGACAGGAACTGAAGCAGAGCATGGAGGAGGGCTATTTACTGGCTTATTCTTCGTGGCCTGTTCAGCTTGACTTCATATAGCACTCAGGACTACCCAAGGGTGGGTCCATATCAATCACTAATCAAAAGAATGCACCACAGGCTTGTCTACAAGCCAATTTGGTGGGGGGCTTTTTCTCAATTTAGGTTCTTTTCCCCAAAATGACTACCTTGTGTCAAGGTGACATACAACTAGACAGAACAATTGTCACCTTGACACACAGACATAACACTATTCAGCTAGACCCATTTCTTTCTCATTTATCCCCACGATGGCATATTTAATATTAATATCATAATGCAACATAAATAACTGTAACTTTCCCAGTCTGTAAAAGTTTAAAATATCCAAAGTTTCTCTACAATATCCAAACTCTCTCTAAAATGTTCAAAATCTCTGTAAAATTTCAAAGTCTCTTAACTGTGGGTCCTATAAAATGAAAAAAAAAATCTCATAGTTATTTAACTCCAAGAAGAACCAGGGCACTGTGGAGATCTGAACAAAGTAAAGTGAACTCTAACTCTGGCAAAGAACCCAGTGTCCAAAATGTGAGATTCACTCCTAATCTTCCAGGCTCCAAAGGGCTTGTGGAAACATCTGCACACAGCACACACATAGCTTGTCTTGCAGGATCCGGTCAGCACCACTTCCAGGGTTTCTGTTGTCCTAGTTTACCTGTATCTTTACAATGCTGACTCTCCATTGCAACGGTGGCTGCAATACCTTCACCAAGAGTGTCTACTTGGCTCTCTTTGGGGATTCTAAACCCGCTGCCCCAGTTTCTCTCTAACCTCCTTCCACACGCACACTGGATCTCACGATGACCTGTCCTTGCATACCATGGTGTCAAGCCTCAGCTGCTCTCCATGACTCTGTTATACTTTTAAAACAATCTGGAAGACTCTTTTTAAAAAGATGTATTTATTTTATGTATGTGAGTACACTGTAGCTGTACAGATGGTTGTGAGCTTTCATGTTGTTGGGAATCGAATTTTTAGGACTTCTGCTCACACGGGTTGGCCCCGCTTATTGGCCAACCTCGCTCGTTTAGTCCCTGCTCGCTCTGGCCCAATGATTTATTTATTATATTTAAGTACACTGTAGCTGATTTCAGACACCCCAGAGGAGGGCATCAGATCACATTTATGGATTGTTGTGAGCCACCACGCGGTTGCTGGGATTTGAACTCAGGACCTTCGGAAGGTCAGTCAATGTTCTTACCCACTGAGCCATCTCACCAGCCCTGGAAGACTCTTTTTTTTAAAGATTTTTTTAAAAAAGATTTATTTATTTATTATATGTAAGTACACTGTAGCTGTCTTCGGACACTCNAGAAGAGGGTGTCAGATCTTGTTACGGATGGTTGTGAGCCACCATGTGGTTGCTGGGATTTGAACTCAGGACCTTTGGAAGGTCAGTCAGTGCTCTTACCCGCTGAGCCATCTCACCAGCCCTGGAAGACTCTTAAAACACCAGATTCAGCTACCAGCATGAGATTCAGCCTCAGAACCCTCTGGACCATAGTTTGTTTCACTTCCCAGGAAACATTTCCCAGATTTCTATTGTCCCAGCTTCCACTTTAGTGGCTCTGGTCATTTGTTAATGACAGATGACTCTTCATCCCCCCATGACCAGAACCACAAATTCTTTTATTATTTATTTATTTATTTAATTCACTTTACACCCCACTGACTGCCCCCTCCCGGTCACCCCTCCCACAATCTTCCTCTCTCCCCCCTCCCCTTCTCCTCTGAGTGGGTGGGGGTCCCCTGGATATCCTCCCTCCACCCTGACACATCAAGTCTCTGCAAAGCTAGGCACATCCTCTCCCCCTGAGACCAGGCAAGCAGCCCAGCCAGAAGAACAAATATATAGACTTGCCCTTATAGTCTTCATAAACCTCCATCATCTGCATATCTCCCAACATTCTTATTCTCTACACTTCCACAGAACCGCCCACTAAGCTCTGAGAATTCGATGTTTAATTTTTTTTTTAGATTTATTTATTTATTAAATGTAATTACACTGTAGCTGTCTTCAGACACTCCAGAAGAGGGCTTCAGATCTTGTTACGGATGGTTGTGAGCCACCATGTGGTTGCTGGGATTTGAACTCTGGACCTTCGGAAGAGCAGTCGGGTGCTCTTACCCACTGAGCCATCTCTCCAGCCCTTAATTTTTTTTAATTTTATTTTATTTTCCAACCCAGAGGTCAGATGCCACTAAAACCTTCACCAAAACATATGGTCATGTCTGTCCAAGCAATACCCCATGACCTTGTACCAATTTAGGTCTTAGAATTTCAATAGCTGTGATAAAATATCGTGACTATAAGGAATTTGAGGAAAGGGTTTCTTTTGCTTACACCCCCACATCATAATCCGCTACTGAAAGAAGGCAGGGAAGGAACTCAAGGCAGGATCCTAGAGGCAGGAACTGAAGAGAGGTTATGGAGGGGTGATGCTTACTGGCTTGTTTCTCCTGGCTTGCTCAGCCTGATTACAGCACCCTTTATCACCAGCCCAGGGGAGACATTATCCACCATGAGCTGGTCCCTCCCACATTAATCAAGAAAATGCACCACATGTTTGCCTATAGGCCAGTCTTGTAAGGACATTTCCTCAATTCAGTTTCCCCTTTCCAAAATGACTTGAGCTTATATCAAGTTGACATACAACTAGCCAGCACACCATGCCACAGAGAGTTAAGACATCATGCAGTCTTGAGACTTGCTTTGCCAAAGAAATTAGTCCATTACTTGCTATTTCACTTCAGGTAAATTTCCAGAACATGGGCTTAGAATGCAGAAGGTGCCACCCATATTTAGAGTGTGTTTTCCTGCTTCAAACAATGTGATCGAGCCAGCAGCTGGTGCTTTAGTTGGTTCCAGAAGCAGTCAAGTTGACAACCAAGATATAGCCACCACAGCCCCATCGCTCTGCCACATAGCTGCCTACCACCATGTGGCATGTTCATGCCTGTAACTCTTATAATCTTATCTAGGCAGATGCCAAGATTTACAACCTGTTTACTGGTGTCTTTTTCTTTCAATCTCTAATAAAATTGTTCTTGAGTGTCATAAAAATAATCCTTCAATGGGCCATATGATAAAGTCCAGAGTCCTTAGGAAGATAGTGGGAACCCTTCACCCGACCTTTAACTCTTCCTCACCCAGCATTCCCCATTGACTCCTCCATACAGCAAGTACACAGTGCCATTCATGGTGCCTTGTACAGAAAGACTCTGCCTTTGCTCTGCAGTTTGCTTCCTCTGGGAACACCCTTCTTCTTCTCATTTCTTATGTTCAAATCTCATATTTGCTTTTCTTTCTTTTTCTCTTGGTCTGTTGCCTAGGATGGCCTAGCCTCCAGAGTGCATAGCGGCAGAGAGCGCATACAGTGCTATAGGCGTGCCCTACCATCCCAAGTTCAAATCTTATCTTTAAAGCCTACTTCAATATTCTCCACAAAGCATGTTCTGGTCTCCTACTTTGGAATCCTTGTTCTTCCCCAACTAGACACTTCCACACAACCCTTGTATTTCTAATATTTTATTGGTTCTACTCTTTTGGGGGGGGGGCAGGGTTTCTCTGTGTAGTCCTGGCTGTCCTGGAACTCACTCTGTAGACCAGGCTGGCCTCAAAGGTTCTACTCTTAATAAAACGTAAGCCCATCCTTTTCTGATATCAGAACATAAAACTCATTGAAGGGAAGACCTTGGCCTAAACCACAACTGTTTACAGGCCAGAAGAACAGATGAATGAATGGATAAAAGGATGCACGAATTGCATGAATGGGTAATCATTGATGGCTTCTCAATTAGTAGCAGGGAAAGGGGCTGTAGGTATGTGGGCTGCTACATGACTATTATCACTGATCATGTATTCTCATCATCATTTTCCACGGAGCTGTCTGACACTATCAAGTCAAACAAATGCTATTCACATTTACCTCTTCCGTCTCTTATTTTAACAAGTTGCCCTCCTGTAGAGATGAATGGCCTCACAAAAGGTGAGACTCTCCAAGGACTATGAAGTTGTGTGTGGGGGGGTGGTGGGAGGCAAGGTTGAGGACTTGCAAAAAAACAGTTGGTTTTGCTGTTGTTTTAGAGACACGGGCTCACTACGTAGTCCAGGCTGACTCAAACTAGAGAGCTTCCTTCCTTGGCTTCCTAATGGTTGAGATCATCAGGACATGCCACTATATCTGGCTTATTTCATTTTATTTTCTTATGAAAGGAAATCAGTACTTTGGAATAGAAGAAAATACATGAAAGATGAAATGGATGCCTTTTTGAAGTACTAGGGATTTAACCTAGGGCCTTGCATATAGTCAAGTGCTATACCACTGAGTTACATTCTTAGATGGAGATGGCTGTATTTTGAGATAGAATTTTAGAATAAAATGGTGTAAGATACTAGATTACTGGGCTCTTAGCTAAGGACAGAGCTCTCTGTGATAACTGGCGAAAATATTTCTCCAAGAGCTTTGATTATATGATAAAGAAAACTTGAAATTGAAAGCAGAGAGGAAAAAAGTACTCTGATATTAGAATCAATTGCCTGTAGATAATCTTAGATATGACAGCAAGAACAGCTCTCAGGGAGCCACTTGAGAAGCCTAAGAAAATCTAGAAAATGCCACACAAATAGAACTTACAACATCAGATGTTTCTGTTCTAATATGCAGCAAGCACGTATTTTACTATATAACATCACCAATATTCAACTATTTTTGACCTACAAAATGGCAGCCTCATTTGGTACTACCTAACAGTAGAAAATAAAGCTGAAATGTTAACTACAGCATACAAGATTAGGTGCCATTAAGCTTTAAGAGGGATACAACTTATAAGAAGAATCTGGCATTAGAAGAAATATTAAGCAGACATCCTTTCGAATGGGAGGTGACATTGAACTATATAAATATAAGTTTACAAAGGTGAAGGCAGAGTCCTATGCAGAGTTATAACAGTTACAAGGAGAAAAGAAGAGAACTTACAGGGTGCAATACATTATATAAACCAGGAAATCGGGCAGAAATGGATGTTCTGTGTTGCTAATGGAGGCAGAGCACACAAGTTTTAACATGACTAAATACAGTAGAACTGGGAGACTTGGACCAGAGTCGCTGTGTTGGACATGGTGACACACACCATAACCCTAGCATGTGAATGCTGGAAGCTGGAAACACCAGGTCACCCTCAGCTTTACTCGGAGTTGGAGGCTAGCCTGTCTCAAAAACCAAAGTTACTTTAAGATTCACTTGTAAGACATTTAAAGATTATTTTTTTCCTGACAATATTACCAATCAGAAAGAACAGCAAAATCTACAAGAAGACTCTTTGCTATTCATAACTTAATTACATACCCATAATGGATTGACCCATAATAATTGGTGAAGTAGAAATTTAAAGAGTGACCATATACATCATCCTAGAATTTGTGAGAGTTTAAGACTAGTCAGTACTGAAGTGTTTTGTCTTAAAATGTCAGAAGGCAGATTTGAGAAAGTTCAGAGGAAATAAAGGCAATGTGAAGGCAGGGGAGTAGGGGGTCTTATATAGCCTGGGGCCTTGTGCATGCTTGGCAAGGGCTATACCACAGAGTATCTCCTAACCCTTTTGCTTTTTATTTTGAGACGTGTTCCCACTAAGTTATCTAGGTTGGCCTTGAACCTGTGATACTCTCACTGCAGCATCAAGAGTAGGAAGGATAACAATTATACCACTAAGGCCAGCTTAGATCAGACTTTAAATCACATCTATGTCACTGACCAGCTGTTACGTTGTCGTTTGAATGGGCAATGTCCTCTGTAGACTTAGGTATTTGAACTCTTGGTCTCCACCTGATGATGCTATTTAGAAAGATTTGGAACCTTGGAAGGTAAAAACCTTCCTGGAGGAAGTGAGTGCTCTATGTCTCCCTCTTCATTCCCTGCTTTCTAAAAGAGTGGCTTCAATGTCAACTGCTTCTGCCATTACAGCCTTCCCTGACTACTACCAAGTCTTCCTTGCCACAGTGGACTGTCTCCATCTGGACCTGTAAGCCAAAACAAAGCCTTTCTCCCTTAAGTTGCTTTTGTCAGGGTATTTTATCACAGCATTAGAAAAGTAACTAAGACAGTTCAATTAAGTTTCTTAAACTTTCCAAGCTTCATGTTCTATAGAAGGACAAGGGAGTGAAGGGGAGCCCAGAGAAGTCTAGAGTCACCGAGCTAACAGTTGTTTTAACCATTAAATAAGAACACGTGGGGCTGGTGAGATGGCTCAGTGGGTAAGAGCACCCGACTGCTCTTCCAAAGGTCCGGAGTTCAAATCCCAGCAACCACATGGTGGCTCACAACCATCCATAACAAGATCTGACTCCCTCTTCTGGAGTGTCTGAAGACAGCTACAGTGTACTTACATGTAATAAATAAATTAATCTAAAAAAAAAAAATAAGAACACGTTGTTAGATTTCTCTTTAAAGTTGGACATATAAGCAGATACTAATGTCAGTATACATGGAAAAACAAGCATAGACATTTCATTTCATTCATTCTTTCGATAGTACTTATAGAAAGTGCTAGCTGCTGTGCTAGTCACTGGACTGTCCAGTTGTAAGGAAAACACACTGTAGTGTCTTCCTGGGGCTTAAGAGATACTGCAGGATGGGGCTGAGGGTATAGCTCAGCTGGTAGAATGCTTTCTCTATTATGCCTGAATCCCTGGGTGCAATCCCCAGCACCCTATAAAGTGAGGGTGGCAATGCACACTTGTTATCTCTGCACTTGGAAGGTGGACTCTGGAGGGATCTAGAATGCGCTTTGCAGATGAGTGGGATAGTCAGAAGGGTGGTTGGTGGGGAAAATGGCAACACTGTAAGGGTTAGAAATAGGTAAAGGAGAGACGACTACAACATATCTGAGTACCGGCTTGAAGATGGAGGCATCAGTACAATCCCATGGTTTTATACTTGTGCGTGTGCATGTCGGGAATCGCGTATGTGGATATATAGTCCCAGATGTTTCTTTCCTAGCTCTGCTCAATCTGAAGAGTGACACCCCAGTTAACAATGAACGTTAACTAGGACCTAGCTCTTGGGACCTATCACCATTCTTTATCCAAAAGAACCAGATCTCTTTGAAGAAATCACTTATTCCAAGATCAGGGCAGGAGATGTATGAGATGAGCCTGGAGATCTCACTGTTCCACAGGTTAAGAAGTACTTAAAGAAAAATGGAGACATGCCAAAAGAGCGCAGAACAGATAGTGATAATGGCAAATTACTATCCACCGAACAATTAAGACTCTGCTAATGTATAGTAAAATGTAAGTTAAAAGGAGAAATGGAATAAGGGATAAATAAGTGGAGATAAGCTCTGTGGCAGAGCATTTACATGGACAAGGCCCTGGAGAGAATAAAAACTGGAGGAACAGAACATGCCTTATCTTGTTAAAGCCAAGTAGGAAAGGGAACAATGGAGACAGAAAATCCGACAATTGGCAAGCCACTGCAGTAAAATGGACCCAGGTTAAGACTTATCAATTGATGCTAAAATTTGCTTTTGAACATTTATGAGGAACAGGATATTTACTTAGCCTCAAATTATCTTCCACCAAGGATTCCATAATTACTTACTAATTACTAAGTACAAAATGTTTATCAATTAACCTTACACTGGAGAAACCTGGCAGAGACCATCTTAACTTGAAGCCCATAATAGGGCAAATTGACCCTGAGTGCCTGCTGGTGGGCAATGGAAAGCAATGTGACCGGGAACACTGCTTTTGTGGCTCTGCTTGTCCAAAGTGAGTAAACAGGATCTAATCAGCAGGAAAGATCTGACCTAAACTTTGGTTCATGCTCCAAAACCATTAGTCTGTGCTCTGAAATGTTAAGGTCATTTGCAGGAGATGAAAGGAACAAGATAACTAAGTGCAGCTTCTGATCTTGACTTTCTCAAGGACTATTAGGACTACTGCTGTCAAGATTCTGCTGAAGGGACCCTGATATTGCGGCCTCTTGTGAGGCTATGCCAGTGCCTGGTAAACACAGAAGTGGATGCTCACAGCCAGCTATTGGATGGAACACAGGGTCCC
>NC_034613.1:86896855-86897735 GCF_900095145.1 Mus pahari
GGGGTAGTTAGAAATGAACACAACCACAGCCAGCTATTGGATGGAACACAGGGTCCCCAATGGAGGAGCTAGAGAAAGTACCCAAGGAGCTGTAGGGGGCTGCAACCCTGTAGGTGGAACAACAATATGAACTAACCAGTAACCCCCTGAGCTGTGTCTCTAGCTGCATATGAAGCAGAGGATGGCCTAGTCAGCTATCAATATGAGGAGAGGCCCTTAGCCTTGCGAAGATCATATGCCCCAGTACGGGGTAATGCCAGGGCCAGGAAACGGGAGTGGGTGGGTTGGGCAGCAGGGCAGGGGGGAGGGTATAGGGGACTTTCGGGATAGAATTTGAAATGTAAATAAAGAAAATAATAATAATAATAATAATAATAATAATAATAATAATAATAATAAAGGACTACTGCTGTCAATGGCCCTGTGGAACATATGGCAGAACGGAATCACTGCTGGGTTTTTGATTCTGATGTTTCCACTATTGCTCTGTAACCATTGGATTTTAATACACTCACTCTTGTAGCTGATGGGTATGTTTTGTTTCCGGCTCCCTACTCCCCTTGTCTCACCATGCACTCCTTACAATGATGTTCTAGCCACATGACCAGAGCCAACAGAGCCCAGCAGCCACAGACTGAAACCTCTGAAAGTGTGAGACAAAATTAATCTTTCTCCCTCTAAGTTGATTTTCTTATATATTTGTCACAATGGAAAATTGACTAAATGGTTTGTACATGGTTCATTCTGCTTAAAAAATATTAGCATGCAAAGAATTTGCAGTGAAGACTTCAGAAGCCTATTAAGAATCCAAGAAAGAGCCAGGCGTGGTGGCACACGCCTTTAATCCCAGCCCTCAGGAGGCAGAGGCAGGCGGATTTCT
>NC_034613.1:86897746-86950151 GCF_900095145.1 Mus pahari
TGAGATAAGAAAACAGAATTTAAAAAAAAAAAAAAAAAGAATCTGAGAAAGTTATACTGGCAAAGACATCATGAATAAGAAGCATTTATACTTAAGACTAAACTCAGATATCAAGCCCTGACACATGCATAAGAAACTGTGAAATCTGTCTACTTTCAAATACATCACATCTCACAAAATTCACTTTAAATATTATTGAGAATATGTATAACAAAATATTAAACATAATTTTAAATATTATCATTGAGAATATGTATAACAAAATCTCTCTCAGGTTTTAGAACGAGGAGCAGAGTGACCAAAAGCAGTGTATCCTCATGTCACCTGTCCAGCATGTGACATTCTTCAATTCCAGAATTTCTAGATTGTTCCTCCAATCTTTCCTCTGTGTCAATTGCACCTTCAATGTTCTCCCAATAATGCTAGATGGTTCACACATACGTTTCGGTTCATGAATTAGAAAAAGTTGAAAGGTCACTATGAATTTGATGCAGAAGAGTGCTTGGTCCCAAGAGTCTGTGAAACAATCTGGAGGGACTGAGACAGCAAGCAAACATCCATAAGGCAATGTAGCCACATCCATTGGATGAAGGGTGCACAGCAGGTGTTTGTGCTTATCCATGACTTTTATTACACATGCAAGTATTCGAAAAGCAGTGGTTGGAAATGTTATAAATAGAATACAATAGAGAGAGAGAGAGAGAGAGAGAGAGAGAGAGAGAGAGAGAGAGAGAGAGAGAGAGAGAGAAAAACAATGTGGTATTACTTAATGTTAGTGCAGGCAGAATGAGCATACTGAACCCTCTGTGGAGTGCGGGATTTGGTTCTTGGAAGGGAAAGGAAGGTGACCAGATCATAGGAGGAATGGCTGAGAGGTTGAAGGATACTGAACCCAAAGAAGAAAAAGCTGAATGATGGAGTGGTAAGTGGGGACGACTTCTGTCTTTGATTCTTTAAAGGGCACCTGGAATGGAAATAGCAGACTTATTACTGGGAAACAGATTTTTATTGAGTATAAGAAAAAGCTTTTTACTGATTAGACAAGCCAAAAAGAAGGGTGTGTTTGAAGAGTCATAGGATATGATTCATTCTCAGTGCCCCACTCTCTGACAGGTTCTGACTATGTAGCACAGGATGTGTTTTAATAGACTGCTCAAAGAAAGATCTCATGAATCTGATTAATTCAGAAGCCAGTGACCACTAGGCCCTCCCAACGATGTTTATGGTTCTGTTCTCTCAGCTTAGGTAGTTTGGGCAGGAGTGGACTTCCATGTTATTCACATGGGGCGTCTTGCCCTAGTATAGACTGTTTCAATAGAACTCTTAGCAGTTAGGAACGTTCAATTTTCTTCTAGAAATCAGCTGATCACTGGGGTGAAAGTCAAAATGCTTTTATTTGAGAAAATTTCAGTCAACAGGGCTTAAGAAAACAAAAATTCAAGGGAATATATGACAAACACTGAAATAAGTCAGCAGCTCATGAATATACACCTTCAAGTTGCTGTGAGCTAATCCGCCTTCTATAACCTCCTTCAATCATTATGACTGTCCCCTGAAAAGTAAAATCACTCTTTAATTTTATCACATGCATGACCAGAGGAGAGTATCACATCTCCTGTAACTGAAATTACAGATGGGTTTGAGCTGCCCCGTTGGTGCTGAAAACGGAACCTTGATCCTCTGGAGGAACAATAAGTGCTCTTAGTCGTTCAGTCATCTCTTCAGATCTTAAATCCATCTTTTTATCTAATATTTCCATGAGGTTGGCATACAGAAGATTCACCTGAGAAAGAAAACAGCAGGCAGGCTTTAAGAAAAACAAAAACAAAAAAAACAAAAATCAAACAAACACAAAAAACCAGTGTGGGAAAGCTTCCCAGATCCACAGTAATGGCACAGATCCACAGTAATGGCACAGAAGTCTGAGATCTGAGTTGCTATTGGGAAAAGGAATCCCAGGACAGTAGGCCTGTTTAATTAGGAACTGTTTAATTAATTATTAGCTCTAATCAGGGAGGTAATCAAAACAGAAAAGGTTTGTTGTTCTTATTTGGTAACAAGACTTTTTCCTTACCAAACCTACCTTGGTTAGCTGGTCTAGATGCTTGAAACAGAATAGTCCCTGGAGAAATGCCTGTTTGACCAGCCATTGTTTGCACAGAGGCCAGCCCTTACCCACACACACTGGCACTGACAGTGATATATCTATCTTTCCAGAGCGCACTCCTGGCAGTCCTCATAATTAGATTCCATTCAGTATCCCTGTTTCCTCTCCTCCACCCTCTTTTGTTTCACTCTAAGAAATGACTACACAACCTCTTACCACATGAAGTGCTACAGAAGCTCTGAGCTCTTCAAAGACGAAGATCTTTACCTAGTCAAGCAAGGTAGGATGTGTCCTTCTGGGAGCCTGGCATGCCTTCTGTACCCTCTAAGTTATGCCACCCACTGCGGGGTTCTCCCTCCTACCTTTGCTTCATAGCTTGTTTTGAGGGAACGAAGGTGGCTAAGGAACTCCAGTGCCATTGCAGCCCACCTTTCTGCAGATATATACTTGTTCTTGCTATACATCAGTATTGCAATATTCCAAGACTTGATCATTAGCCATACAATCTCCTCTTCTGGGTATTCTTCCTGTAATCCAAGAAGAGTGCGTGTTTTCAGTTGTCATCACCAGTACTGATTGTAACACTCTATCATGGCCCATTGCAGTTAAGCACCGACGCTAGCACCAAGGAACATTGCTCCTGGAGAACAGGAGAGTACTTTGAAGGTATGGCACTTGTAGAATGTTCCACAGTGAAGTCTTAGGAAGTGACACAAATATAGGGGGAAAAAACCACTTAGGCCCTCCTCTACCAACACAAAATGAACTCAGAAAAACCAGGTCTTGGTCTCCTGGAAGCAAGAGAAAAATTTGTATCTTGCTTGGGTCTTTCATTGCTGCCATCCTCAGCCAATTGTCTCCACAGTCCCGACATGGTCAAGAAACTGGTTTACTGAGTCTCTTGATTTCCTTGACCAGAATGAATTTCTATTCTTGCAACAGTAATAATATTAATCATTAGTGTTGAGATAATCTACTAAAGCTACGAACAAAGGTTACATTTCTGAGATGGTCCCACAACCTTATCAGTGGTTGTTAACACCACTAATCACAAAATTACATTAATGTCTTCATAGTATTCTGCAATAATGAAAAGGAGTGGTGTAAGGGCAATTGTCCCTGCCCTTGTCTAGGAGATGGGAAACAGGGCGTTCATGTTGAAGCCTTCGTTTACCCAGTATGTCTCAAGCTCTGGAGGGCAAACATGGCAGAGAAGACTTCAGAAGAGCTTCTTGATTGCCAAGAATGTCATTGGCTTTTATTCATTATTGTTTTGTTTGAGATAGGGACCTTCCTATTTTGTCTAGTCTGCTCTGAAATTTTTGGGTTGCAGTGATCAACCCATCTCAGCCTCCCGATACAGAGCCATACTGCCATACCCAGCTGTCCTTCAATTGGATCTATAAAAAATACTATGTATAAGACACTATGATAGCTGGGCGGTGGTGGCACACACCTTTAATCCCAGCACTTAGGAGGCAGAGGCAGGAGGATTTCTGAGTTCGAGGCCAGCCTGGTCTACAAAGTGAGTTCCAGGACAGCCAGGACTACACAGAGAAACCCTGTCTCGAAAAAACAAAAACAAAAAAAGACACTGATAATGAGGGTGTTGGAAGAGATAAGACAAAGCTCTCATCTTAAAAGACACGTGGCAACTTTGTGGAAACAAGGCATCTTCATATAAAGAAGACTTCATGCAGCTGAGATTGTATCTAATTAATATAATTATAATTATATCTCAGTAGCAGAGCCCTTGTCTAATTTGTGAGACCCTGCATTCCACCCCTGGTACCACATGGGAAAATGAGTTCCCAAGGTATTATTAAGAATTTCTTAGCATGCCATGGGCATTAGATGCCCCAGTACAGTGATCAAAAAGAACATTAGCAGAGCTTGGTCAGAGGCAGTCTAGTTTGCCTGAAATATTGACCTTATAAACATCTACTTTTCAAATTTAGTTATTTCTTTCTCTCCATTCCTATACCCAGCTTTACATTTCTCTAATATAAGTTATATCATAATTTTGAAATGTTATATGTTTACTTCTTCCAGTCTGTTGAATTTTTTGTGGTACAGGATTTCTTGTTTCATTTTTGTATCCTTGGAGTCCAACACTATGCCTGGCGCACAATAAAGGCACAGGTTTGCTGAATGAATTAATGAATGAACAAACAATACAATCCTCAATTGAATGCTACCATCTTAGTGAAATTTACCTCGATTGTTTACAACTTCTTGCATAAACTTTTGTTCCCTGAAATTCTGTTCATTACTCTGTAAAGCACTTCTAATAAGTCACTGCCTTTCTCCTTTACCCAGCAGGGGTGATGTGTCATTACAGCAAAAGGTCATTCACCTTTGTATATTCAAAGCCTGGCACAGTATTTGGTACATAGTAAGAATGTGGTTACCTTAACTACATGATGAAGTAATATTCTATTATATGGAAATGCCACAATAAGACATTTTGGTTATTTGTCTTCTTGTTGTATGAATGAGTCTGCTCTGAGCATGTGTCTATGAGTTATTATTTGTATGCATTTCTCTTGGGATGGAATTCCTGGGTCATATTGTAACTATACTAACCTCTTGAAGTGCTGTCTAGCTATTCTTTTTTCCTCTTTTTGCAGCACTGGGGATCAAATCCAGGACCTTACATATTCAAGGCATGTATTCTACCACTGAGCTACACCTCTACACTTCAGCTGCTTTTCAAAGCACCACTTTATCATCACAGTCTCTGTTAAGAGTACCAATCATTTGTCAAGAGTGGTTTCTCTCTGTCTGTTTGAGTATAGTCATCTTATTGGATGTAAAAGTGGCAGATCACCTTATTATTGCATTTATATTTACACATTTATGATAATTATGCTGAGCATCTTTTCATATGCTTATTGGTCATATGAGTATCTTCTCTGGGAAAATGCCAACCTCCATACTTTGTTCACTTTGCCAACCTCCATACTTTGTTCACTGGAGGAGAATGTGGCTGTCTTTATGGAGTTGTAAGATTTCTTTATATACCCCAAAGGTGAATCTCTTCTCTCCAACATTTACTACCAAGCTTTCAGTTATCCTTTTACTTCCATAATCGTGTCTTTTGTAGAAAAATGATTAATTTTTTTCTCAAAACTAATTATTTTCATTTTATTGGATATTTTTATGATAGGATATCTAAGAACCCATTTCCCCATACAAGATCACAAAAGATTTTCTGTTTTAGAAAAACTGAGCCAGATGTGGTGGTGCACAGTGCACAGCAGATGCAAGAGGATCAGCTGTCCAAGATTATCCTTAGCTATGTAACGACTTTGCGGACAGGCTGGGATACACAAAACCTTGTCTTCAAAAAATAATAAGGGCTGGAGAGATAGCTCAGTGTTTAAGAGCACTGACTGTACTTCCAGAGGTCCTGAGTTCAATTCCCAGCAACCACATGGTAGCTCACAACCATCTGTACTGGGATTCAATGCCCTCTTCTGGTGTGTCTGAAGACAGTGACAGTGTATGTGTGTGTATGTATGTATGTGTGTGTGTGTATATATATATATATATATATATATATATATATATATATATATATATTTAAAAACAAAACAAAACAAAATCTTTGAGTTAGCAATGAATGTGAAGCAATGGAATAGTAGGCTACTTGTATTTCCATATCTGTGAGGCTGAGCAACTGCTAAGATGGGTAAAAATTGCATAGAATAACAATGAAATTATCAAGAAAGGAAAAACTACCCATGGCAAGACTGGTGATTAAGAAATATAAGACACACATTTGATCCATTTTGTTTGAGATACTCTTTAATGTATCTCAGGCTCTTCTTGAATTCACTATGTAGCCAGGCTCATCTCAAACTCACAGTCTTCTTGCCTCAGTCTCTTAAGTGCTAGGAGTATAAATATGTTCCACTATGCCTGGCTCTTAGACATAGGTTTTAAGTGAAGACAAGTAGCAGGAAATAGTGTGCAAATTGTACACAGCAGGAAGAGGAGGAGGTGATGGTTGAGAAACAAGGCAATGTTGATTACTGTATGGAAAAGGGAACATCTTGGTTTTGAGTTGGATGAGGTTCAGAGTAAGGATTTAGAAAATATAAGAGGTTCTAGAGACTTATGGGGAAGAAAATTATATACAAATGTTTTATTTTGGTAAGATATACTTGATAGGGATACACAGGAAAAACAAAAGAAGAAAGAGCCAAAGAGAAGCTAAGCATCAAACTATAGAAACGGGAGAGAACAAGTTTTCAAGTCTAATTCCAAGATGCCTTTGCAGAAACCACAATTCTAACACCAGGGACATATGAGATTTAGATGAAGGGAAACCCAAATATCCACCGTATTGTAAAGAAAGAATTCTAGATTCACTCCTCAGCTTTTCCATTATATATACTTACATGCTTAGTATAAGATACTTAACCTTTCAATTTTTCAACCAACAAAACAATGAATTGAACTTAGTGTGGATGTGCACACCTATAACCCCCAGCACACAGGGGCCCAGACAGGAGGATCAGGAGTTTACTACCAGCCTGAGATACATACTGAGACTCTATTTAAGCGATCTAATTTCTAACCTCAAAGGCTATTTTCAGTTATCCTAATCATAGAATGAAAATTTATAGTCTTTTAGATCCCAACAGTGTTACCTAAACTAAGGGACTATCAAAAGAGAGAAGACACTATTGCTAAATGAGTTTCTAAGACATTAGTATGTGTACAAGTCACTTGGGAATGTTGTTAAAATTTGTATTTTTTGTTCCTCAAAGTCCTCCTTCATCTCCTAGAGACTCAGTATCTTGGTGAAGACCCAGAGTCCCCTAGTTCTTCTCTGCTATCCCCTTTAGCCTTTCCTTCTAGCATATCTCTTTGTGACTCCTGCCAACATGCAAAAGAACCCACAATGACTGTGCTAGACCTGGGACTAAGGGAGCCCACAGCTAGTACATTTGACTAAGATTCAGAGTGGGCCACAGCAACTAAAGTATGAAACACACACACACACACAAAATGATGAAATGAAATATATACACTTCAAATGTCGTAACTCCTGATGCTTAGATTCCAGCACAACCACAAGTGTAAACAACTAAGAAAATATATGCCTCTTCCAGAAACTAACAACCCCATTGTAATGGGCTTCAAGAAAAGCAATTTAGCTGAAGCACAACACAAAGACTTGCAAAGAGCAACTATGAATATGTTCAAAAACCTTAAAGAAGATATGAATAAGTGAAGACCATCAAAACACACATAGGTGAATAAAATAATAAAAACAACTAAAGACATGAAAGCAAAAATTAACAAAGAAATTGAATAAGTAACATAAACACAAATGGAAACAAATCTGGGAATTAAAAACCTCAGGATGCCCAAACAAAAGCTTCAGAAATAAGCCTCAGCAATAGATTAAAATAAAGGGGGAAGAGAGAATTTCAGATCTTGAGGACAGGGTAGAAAAAAGTGGATAGTTCAGTCAAAGAAAATGTTAAATATAAAAAACCCACGTCGTGGGAGAGGAAGTGTTTAGCCTAACTGAGACTTGAAGTGCCAGGGTTGGGGATACCCAGGGAGGCTCCACCCTCTCAGAGGAGAAGGGAAGGATTATAGGATGGGGTCACATGGAGTGGGGCAGTGAGTGGGATGTAAAGTGAATTTAAAAAGACCAAGCAGAAACCATCCAGGAAATCTGGGGCATCGTGAAAAGACCAAACTTCTTAATAAAGAACAAGGGAAAGAAACCCAGGTGAGAGGCACAGAAAATATTTTTAACAAAATCATAGAAAAACATTTTCTAAACCTAAAGAAAGAGATGCGTATCAAGGTCCAAGAAACGAACAAATAGATGAAACATCCCATGATACATAATAATCAAAATAGTAAATGCACAGAACAAAGAACAGATATTAAAAGCCACAAGGGAAAAAGACATATAAAAGGAGGTCCATTAGAATAACATCTGACTTTTTCAGTGCAGACTCTGAAAGCCAGAGGGCTAGGATGGATGTTCTATAAGCTCTGAGAGATCACATGTGACAGCCCAGAACTCTATGCCCAACAAAACTATCAGTCACAATTGACAGAGAAAGAAAATCATCTCATGGCAAAAACAAATTTAAGCAGTTTCTGCCTAACAATCTAGCTCTACAGAATTCACTAGAAGGAAAACTTAACTTTGAAGAGAAGGTTAACTAACTACTGTTTAATGGATAGAAACACTACATCATATGAGACTTGCTCTTTTTATAAAGTCATATATTTTATACTCCATTAAACTAGAAAATCTGAAAAAGAGGAAATTGTTTTTGTTGTTGTTGTTTTTGAGATAGGATTTCACTATGTATCCCTGGCTGTCCTGAAACTCACTATGTATGCCAAGCTGGTCTTGAACTCAGAGATCCACCTGCCTCTGCCTCCCGAGTGCTGCAGTTAAATGAAGGGGCAGTTCCTAATTCTTTTTACAAAACTACTATTACCCTGATACCAAAACCACACAAAGCCCTCCACCGCTAATCTACAAATAAACCTCACTTATGAATATAGATGAAGAAATTCCTAATAAAATACTTTCAGCCTGAATCCAAGAACATATCAAGTAGATCATACACCTTGATCAAGTAGGCTTCATTCTGAAGATAAAGGATTGGCTCAACACATGTCGATAAATAAACATAACTCACCATATAAACTGACTGAAAGAAAAAACCCACTTGATCACCATAAAGAAGAAAACATTTCTGACAAAATTCAACATCTCTTCATGATAAAACTCCTGGAGAGTCTAAGGTACAGGGGACATACTCAGTATAATAAAGGCAATTTATGGTAAACCCACAGCCAACATCATTCTAAATGGAGAGAAACTCAAAGCAATTCCACCAAAATTAGGAAGAAGACAAGGCTGTCCACACTGTATATATCTGTTCAATGTAGTACTTGGTGTCTTAGCTAGAACAATAAGGCAACTACAGGAGATCAAAAGGATACAAATTGGAAAAGAAGAATTCTAAGTATCACTATTTACTGATATTATAGTATACAAAAGTGACCTCCCCCCCCAATTCTACCAGAGAACTACTACAGCTGATAAACACCTTCAGCCAAGTGGCTGGACACAAAAGTAATTTACAAAAACTGGTAGTGTTCTTATATACAAATGACAAACAAACTGAAAAAGAATTCAGTGAGTACTTTTAACAATAGCCTCAAAAGTAACATGGGACAACTCTAAGCAAGTAAGTGAAAGAAGTCCTGAGGGCCAGCAGAAAGAGTGGAAACAGGCAACCTTGGGGGGTGGGGGACCCTCTAGAATGTACCAGAGACCTGGGAGGTGAGAGACTCTCAGGACTCAAAGGAAGGGACCTTAGATGAAATGCCCAACAGTGGGGAGAGGGAATTGTAGGGTCCACCTCTAGAAGAAAGACAGGGTATCAAGTAGAGGGATGGGGTTGCCATCTCACAGTCAGAAACTCTGACCCAGAATTGTCCCTGTCTAAAAGAACTGCAGAGACAAAAATGGAGACAAGACTGAGGGAAAGGAGGTCCAGTGACAGGCCCAACTTGGAATCCATCTCCAGGGGAGGCTCTAAGGCCTGACACTATTACTGATGCTACAATGTCCTAGCAGACAGGAGCCTAGCATGGCTGTCCTCTGGGAGGCCCAAGAAGCAGCTGACTGAGTCAGATGCAGATACTTACAGCCAACCATTGCACTGAAATTGGGGACCCCTGTGGTTGAATTAGGCAAAGGCTGGAAGAAGCTAAGGAGGAAGGAGACCCCATAGGAAGTCCAGCAGTCTCAACTAATCTGGACCCCTGAGATCTCTCAGACACTAAGCCATCAACCAGGCAGCATACACCAGCTGATATGAGGCCCCCAACACATATACAGCAGAGGACTGCCTGGTCTGGCCTCAATGAGAGAAGATGCACCTAACCCCCGAGAGACTTGTGTATGGTCACAGGAAGTGGAGAGGACTGGCTGTGTGTGTGTGTGTGTGTGTGCGTGCGTGTGTGTGTGTGTGTGTGTGTGTGTGTGTGTGTGTGTATCCTCTTGGAGATAGGGGAGGAGGAATGGGATGAGGAACTGTCAAAGGGCAGAATGAGAAAGGTATAATGACTGGACTTTTAAAAAAGTTAAAGATAATTTTTAAAAACCACAAAATTTTAAGACACTGAAGGAAAAAAATGAAGCAAAACCCACAAGAAGATAGAATGATCTCCCATGCTTATGGCTTGATAGGAGTAATATTGTGAAAATAGACATCATACCCAAAAGCATTAACAGATTTAATGCAACCCCTGTCAAATCTCCAATATCATGGAAACTGAGAACAAACCCCAAAAATCCAAAAATCAAAACCTCAACTTCATATGGAATCACAATAAACCCAAAATAGCTAAGTCCTGGATAATAAAAGAACTTCTGGAGGTATCATCACCCCAGTTTTCATGCTGTTTTACAGAGGAATAATAATATAAAACCATCATGACATTGATATAAAGCCAGGCACACTGATCGATGGAATAGAACTCAAGATCCAGACATAATTCCACCCAGCAACAGACATTTGGTTTTTTTTAAAAAGAAGCCTGGTTAGCTACATGTAGAAAAATGAAAATAGATCCATATCTATGACTCTACAGAAAATTCAACTCCAAACTGATCCAGAGCTTCAACATCAGACCAAGTATACCAAGTCTGATAGAAAAGAACATAGGGAATAGGCTTGAACTCACTGACACAAAAAAAGGCCTTTCTGACTGGACCCAATAGCACAGGAAATAGATTAGGATCAACAATAAAGAAATGGGAACTCATGAAGCTAAAAAAAACTTCTGTATGGCAAAGAACATTATCATTCAATAAACTAGCAGCCTACACAATGGGGGAAAAAACTTTATCAATTATATAGCTGCTGATAGGGAGTATCTAGAATATATAAAGAACTAAAAAAAATAATAAAAAGAACATCAAGAAAACAAATGACACATTTTAAAATGTGGTATAGGGGCTGGTGAGATGACTCAATGGGTAAGAGCATTAATTGCTCTTCCAAAGGTCCTGTGTTCAAGTCCCAGCAACCACATGGTGGCTCACAACTACCCATAATGATACCTGACGCCCTCTTCTGGTGCTTCTGAAGTCAGCTACAGTGTGCTTATGTATAATAATAAATAAATCTTTGGGCTGGAGCAAGCAGGGTGTGAGCGAGCATAGTTCACCAGAGCAAGCGGGCCAACCAGAGCAAGCAGGATTGACCAGAGGAAGCGAGGTTGACTGGAACAAGCAGAGGTCCTAAAAATTCAATTCCCAACAACCACATGAAGGCTCACAACCATCTATCTGTACAGCTACAGTGTACTCACATACATAAAATAAATAAATAAATAACTCTTTAAATAATGTGGTATAGAACTAAACAGATGTCTAAACACTTTAAATGGCTGAGAGACACTTAAAAACTGTTCAACACTTTTAGCCATCAGGGAAATGCAAACTGAAACCTCTTTAATATTTCATCTTACCCCAGTCACAATGGTGAAGGTGAATAAAACAAATGACAGCACATGCTAGTGAGCAACACTTCTTCATTGTTGGTAGGACTACAAATTTATACAGTCACTATGGGAAAAAGTGTGGATATTTCTCAAAATGCTGCAAACAGATCTGTCAGAAAATCCAGCTAGACCACTCTTGGATACATAACCCAAAACTGCATCTTACTAGAGAGATACTCGTTTATCTGTGTTCACTGCTGCCCTATTCATAATAGCTAGGAATTAGAAACAGCCTAGATGGTCAGCTGATGAATGGGTAATGAAAATGTGGGACATTTATACAATGGGATATCATTTACCTGTTAAGAAAAATGGAGTTTGTATGCAAATGGTTGGAAACAGAAACAATTACCTTAAGTAGGGTAACCGAGATCACAAAAGATAATTTTTTCTTTTATGTAGATGTTAGCTTTTAAGTTTTAGATGCGTGTGTTTCATTCAGAATATCCAAAGTTTATGTAGCTAATAAGAAATCCAGAGAGAGGAGGGACTCTTCTAAGAGAAGGAAGGGAGAATATGGCAGTGTAAATATTAAATTAGAAAGCAGAACAGGGGGATTGAATGCTGAGGGCTATGGGAGGGAAGAGTAAGGGATGGAATATGGGGAGGGAAAACTAACACTTAAAAGCCAGTTTGAAAGGCCATATGGATATCAATTAGTATAGAAGCTTCCTAAATTGTGTGTATGTGTGTGTGTGTGTGTGTGTGTGTGAAAGGAATTTAAATGTAGTCACCATATAATGGGGTAGGCAAGCCCCAACTAGATGTCTTATGCCAGCAATTAAAGCCTCTATCTAGTGCCAGGAATGAGTTACATGTTGAGTCATTGGCCACGGGGGCCTTATAGCCCTCTACAAACACAGTAGGCTATTGTCGAGGCTATTGTAAAGGCTATTGGTTACTCTGCATAACCTCATGATAAGGCCTGATTGCTAAAGACACCACTTACTTATGTCATTAAACATAGAGAAATCAAACTGGTGCCCAGATAGAAGCTTCACTCTTATTGACTAGCATTCATATGCCAGAAGGTACTCTGTATGCTGCTGGAGGAGAAAAGTCATTATCACTGTCACCCATCTATAAACCCTTTGACCTACAATGGTATCTTGCCTACGACATATACTGGTGCAACAGTGGCACAAATGTTATGGGAATGACTGATTAATTTTTGATTGGATTTAAAGCACACTCCATGAGATAAGAGTTCATACCTCACATTGAAGTGGCCAACAACCTGAGACTAGATATAGGTCATGGGCACTAGAGGAAAATCTATTATTCTGCTAAAGAAATACAGGAATATGTACAATGACTCCTATGCCCACAGTTCAGTGTTTCATTCAGCCTTCACCACAGAAGCTACTTTTTGCAGTAGATGATAATTAACATGGAAATCCACAGAAGAAGAGGTGGAAAGAGTGTAGGAGCCAGAGGTGGTAGATGACTCCAAGGAAACAACTTCCAGACACAATAGGACTGATGCACATAAAAACCTTACAGTCTCCGATAGCGTGCGTAGGACCAGCATAGGTTGAAATTAGAAAAAGTTCTAGCAGCGGAAAAGGGAGATGGACACCTCAATCAAGAAGCTATTTGCCGTTGATACATTCTAGGAAACTTTCATTTTCCCTGTATGTTCATGAAGAAAGACCATTTCTTTCTTCTACAAAGAATGCTAAAGTTATTTACCCAATGAACTACTTTCTTTAGGAGCTTGCTTCTCAGTGATCTGAGACTAGGATGGTTCAGGTGATAAAGGCACTTGCCTCTACCCAAGCCTGATGACATGAGTTTGATCCCGGGATCCCACAGAGTGGAAAGAGAGCAATGATTTGTAGAAGTTATCTTCTGACCTCCACATGTAGCATGGCTCAGCACACCATGGCACACACATGTATACCCCAACAATAAATAAATCAAAAAGTGTAATACAAAGTTTATAAAAAGCATAAAAAGCACTATCTTGGTTATATCTGACTTTGATACCAGCTGTAAAGATGAAGTCTACATTTTAATAGTAAACTTTTCCTCATCATTATCTTATATTTCTGTATAGTTATAAAAATTAAATAGCAAATGTCCTTTCCATGAGGTGGAAAAAAAATGTAGTCCCATTTCTCCTAGCAAGTATGATCAAATTCCTGTACATATACATTAAAAAAAAAACCTAAGAAGACTCTGAAATTTGGAAAGAAGGAAGACTAGCAAGGTACACTGGGACCGAGGATTGGCATAGTTGTGGGTTCCCTGGGGTTTCTTTTGCTTTATATATTGCCAGACTTGATACTTAGAGACCAAAATCAGATGCAGACAAAACTCCCTAAGTAAAGCCTATTCTCTCTAGAGATGAGACCAGTAACGAGGGGTTCTTCACCTCAAGTATCAATAGAGAGAGGCCAAGTAGAAAAAAATGTTTTATGTCTAAGTGTGTGTGTGCAGCGGGGGTGTGTGTGTGTGTGTGCATGTGAGTGTCAGTGTAAGCTTTTACCTGGAAGTTCCAAGGTCAAGTTTCTTCCCCTGTATAATGGTGTTAGAGAAAACCAGCTAAAACAGAAGGCTTAATGAGATTCAAGATCTCAACATGACATGAAAATGTCTAGATATCAATAAGAGGAATTATTCACTAAACTAAACACTGATACTTCTGAGATGACACAAATGTTAACAATATCTGCTAAAATTTTTGTATGGCTTTTTAAATTAGTGGAAAAGCACAGGACACAACTCATCTTACCACTTTTTTTTTCTTTTTTGGTTTTTTTCGAGACAGGGTTTCTCTGTGTAGCCCTGGGTGTCCTGGAACTCACTGTGTAGACCAGGCTGGCCTCAAACTCAGCAATCCACCTGCCTCTGCCTCCCAAGTGCTGGGATTAAAGGCGTCCACCACCACTGCCCGGCTTATTTTACCACTTTTAAGTGAACAGTTTACATTCACATTGCTGTGCTACTATCAATACTACATCACCACCTATGGAACTGCGTTAATCTTTAAAAACTCAAAATTCTATAGGGTCCATCCCTAGCAACTCCATTTTTCATATTTCTCAATTTTACCATTCTTAGTATTTCATGTAAGTGGAGCCATATAGTATCTATCCTGTTGTGAAACATAATCACTTGATAAATTGCCAGAGATCTATGACAAGTGGAAAATGGCAATTTCAGAAGGCTGTGTACTGTACTATTCTAAGGTTCCATACACACTATTATGATTCCATTTGGGTAATATTCTTTTTTTCTAAAGATTTATTTATTTATTTTGTGTATATGAGTACACTGTAGCTGTACAGATGGTTGTGAGCCTTCATGTGGTTGTTGGGAATTGAATTTAGGACCTCTGCTGGCTCTGGTCAACCCCACTTGCTCCAGTCAGCCCTGCTCACTCTGACCCAAAGATTTATTTATTATACATCAGTACACTGTAGCTGTCTTCAGATGCACCAAAGAAGGGTGTCAGATCTCATTACATGTGGTTGTGAGCCACCATGTGGTTGCTGGGACTTGAACTCAGGACCTTCGGAAAAGCAGTCAGTGCTCTTACCTGCTGAGCCATCTCACCAGCCTGGATAACATTCTTGAACCAACCAAATTAGAGAAACTGGCAATATTTTAGTTTGGGAGGCAGAGGCTATCTATTTGTGCAATAGGCATTTTACTAGTGGATGGAGGGAGCTGATAAAAGTTATCGACTTAATATATTTTGAAAAAATGATAAAGGGAGACTGTTCTCCTGAGGATTTGAAGCAAAGCAGATACATAGCACATTCAATCAAAAAGAAAAAAGCAATATATGCAAGATAAAGAGCTAATAGAGTCACTAAATTGTTTTCTGTATAAAAAGCCAAGCATATGATCATGCTTCAGGTAGGAGCAATATTGGACAGGAAACTCATCAGAAAATTAGAAATCAGCAGGCTCTCCAATAGGGATTAGAACTGTAGTGTGATGGATAAAAGTGGCAAAATTAAGTTCCTCAGAGAAGCCTGGCCTCACAGACTATAGAGATTGATCAGTGTGGAGTTACAATAAGTCTAATTTTTAGTTTGCATATAGAATACAGTTGAAGCTCCAGATGTAGCTTCTGACTTAGAAATGGAATTTCCCTCTCTTCTTAAAAGGTTAAAGGTTGCAAAAGAAAAACCAAATTGTTCAGTGCTGAGGTTTTTCATATTTAAATTCATACAGGCCAGAATTAAGTTGTTCCAGGAAAATTCTAGATTTCATTAGTCGCTGATAGCTTGTATCAGATTGGCATCCTACTTACTATATATTATACTGTGATTTACAATCCTGCTATATAAAGAACAGCCAAGAGTCTTAGATTTGTTGTTGGTTTTGTTTACCTGCTTGCTTTTGAGACAGTTTCATGATTTCAATCACTATGTAGCCGAGGATGACCATGCATTTCTGATGTGTCCAGGTACTAGATTACAGGTATGTACAACCAAATCTGGCTATGTGATGTTGGAGACAGAACCCTCAGCAAGAACTATACAAACTGAGCTACATCCCAACCCTATATTTAGATATCATCATGAATGTAAGTAATGACTTTGTGCATTATTTTAAGTAAGCCATCTTACTCTCCTGTTCTATGTCTCTCATAAACAAGTTAATATCTTACATATCTTATTCATAAATAAGTTTATAACACAGATACTACTTATATTGACCCAAACATGTGCAATGTGGTAGGCTCCAAAAATACATAACAATTCAAGATGAATAGTAGTCTTGTTATTCTGACCCAAACCTTATACTTAATACTAGTAAACTTATACTAGAAAATTCCTACAATTGACTATTTACATTTTATAGACTCAGAGATACTTTGAAGGTGATATCTACATTGTAATGTGAATTTACCATAAAAATACTATCAGAAAGTATCATTCCATATGAATTCAAATATACAAGACACTTCGGTTCCTTACAATCATATTCAAGTTTACTATTGCTCTTTGACTTACAGTTTGGCGAATGAGGCTCAGAGCATTTTTAAAATGGCTCTGAACTTCTTTTAGGGGATACAGCGATATATTCCACACGTCATCTGGCACCAGAAGCTTAATCAAGTTGTGCATGCAATTGCTGAAAAATTAAAAGAGAAAAGTAAGAAAATAAAAAGTAAGGAAAGAAATCACTAACTTGGAGTCTCGTCTCACACTGAGAACGTCTTCTCCTCCCTTCATTTTGATCTTGCTTCTAACCTTGGAAGACCGAGTTTTGAAGCTGTAAAAGGGGTTCGTTAGTCCTTCCTTTGATTTTTGCTGTTGGTTGTCATTTTAGTCAACTTCACTTCTCTCATAAAATAATTGTTTAATTAACTTATTTTAATGTGTATGTGTGTGTGAGCCCAACACACACAGGCTTGAGCAGAAGTCCGGACGTCGCTCCAGAGTTGGTTCTGTCCTTCAACTATGTGGGTCCTGGAGATTACACTCAGATCATCAGGTATGGCAGCAGGCACGCACCTTCATCAGATGAACCATTGGCCAGCCCAATTATGCCATTGTCATATTTTATGAGCTGATTCAATTTATGGGCAATCATGCTACCTCTTCAAGGAGACTAAGATATTAAAATTGGACTTAAACTGACAAAAAGAGAAGATCTTACTTCTCAGAACAGAAAGACTGTAATGAATTTTTCCTGAAAAAAACAAAACCATGTAACATTATTGATACTTAAAAGTACTAAGGAAAAAAACAGAGGAAAAATGTTGAAGTTGAATGGTGGCTACCAAATTATGATCACTTGGGATATTTAGTAAATGACATGAAAGAAGGAAGATAGATACATAGTACTATTTTATTATATGACTAGAAAAATAAAGGAAACCAGGATATACACTTCTTTTTCTCCCCTGAGAACAGTGGATTCCTTAATCTTGCTTAATATTCTCCAGTATCTAATGCAATTTCCACTACAGAGAAGTTCACAAGACAGTGTCCCTGTAATCTTGTATGCTGGCCCAGGTGATTACAGTGGGTGACTTGGGGGACGCTGACTAGAGGTTTTCGTTTGGTTTTGAGTTTTCTTTTTTTGGCTTCCATAAAACTAAATTTAGCTGTCAAACTATATTTACTAACCTGTATTTCAAAACATCAACTGGCTCCTTTCTTCTGTACATCAATAAAAGTTTTTTCAAGGCCTTCTGTGCAACACTAGGATAGTATGCAGGCTTATCCATAGCTAATACTATAAGAAGAGAAAGGGAAAGTTTCTGAATGCCATGTTATCGTATTCATTACAGTTTTCATGCAGGACTATAGCATGCATTCTCTAATGGAACAAAAAGATTCACACACACACACACACACACACACACACACACACACACACACTTTATAAAATGATGGCTCTACAGAAGTTTTCAGAGAGAGTCTCTTATTTCCAGGCAGAGTACCACTATAGGACTTTCAGGTTACATTCATTCGATCAGTGACCGAAAAGCTGCATGCGGTTTCTGTAACCATGCATACAGTCCTACAGGTGATACAACTATCTATACAACTATACAACCACAATGAAGGAAAGGCAAGCTAAGAAAGAAATAGAAGCAGACCAATAAAAGGCTGCTAATCAAAGACAGACAACAGTCTGCAAAATATTGGTTTTGTTGTTGTTACTGCTGCTGCCAGATTGAAAAATAGAAAGGCTTTGACATCACTGCATTATAGTCTTAGAAGTCTCTAATACTTTCACATGTGGTCAAGAAGCCTGCAGAGCAGTTCCATTAGATAAGGAGTGGTAGTCAGAGAGTATGCCTCATTGGTCCTCTTCTAGAAAACCCAAGGCAACTGTAGCATACCGGAAGCTACTTAATACCTTTACTAATCATGCTCAAGCTCTTGTGGAAAGTAACAGGTAAAAGGGAAGATAACCAGGGCATTTCTGGCAGTACATTCCCCAAATGGTCTTGAGACCCATAAGTCCTATAGAATAGCTTAAAGAATTTTGAAAATGACACTTGTGTTAAAATATTTCCAATTTCTAGGGTCTAGTGAGGTGGCTCAGTGCATAAAAAGGTACTTGCTACCTAGCCTGATGATCAGAATTCAATCCTTGGGGCCTATATGCTGCCAACGCGAATTGCCTCCTGCCAGTTTTCAGCTATCCTTCACACATGCAAACACACACACAGACACACACACACACAGAGAAAAAACTTTCAAAAAATTCCAGATTTCCCCATACATTTTAGTGAATTACTATGGCTGAGTCATCTTTGATCATCAAAGTAGCTATTTATCATTTTTAGCTACCTACATAAAACTAACTTTCCAAAGTTTGAGCTTCCTCTATCATGTCATTACATAATTAAATTCTACATATATACTGCATTTGAGTACCCATTATGAGCAATGCTCTTCACTAAGATTCATTAGTATTTTATATATATGTAATTATTGCTCATGATCCTAATGAGATTACAATCTTTTTTGGTTTTTTTCAAGACAGGGTTTCTCTGTATAGCCCTGGCTGACCTGGAACTCGCTTTGTAGACCAGGCTGGCCTCAAACTCAGAAATCCACCTGCCTCTGCCTCCCAAGTGCTGGGATTAAAGGCATGCGCCACTACGCCTGGTGTGAGATTACAATCTTATAGAGTGAAAAGGGTAACTATATAAATGATTTTAATTCGAAATAGTTTAAGAATGCATCAGAAAGGGAGAAACAATATACCATGAGGGAAATCATCTCAATGTCAGAAGACAGAAAACTGTAGGCTCTAAATGGGCACTGGCGTTACACAGGCACAAATAAAGCACTTACATGCCATTGTTTCAAGTGTTCTGGTTTCTAAATCAGGCATCTTCCAAACTGAATCCAGAAAGCTGTTCAGTGATGGATCATTCGTTTTACTTTTAACTTCAAATTCATAGAGCAGAAGCAATGCCCCACAGTCATCACCTGAGAAGTCTCCTAAAGAAAAGGTAAAGTTTAACATTTTCTGTTACTTCAACATTAATACTCTCTCCAATTCTATCCTACTCTGATAGGTTTTCCCATAAGAAAAATTAATGTCAGTTATAGTTTGAAGGCCCTCTCCAGACTCTATTGATAGACTTTCAGTATTTTAATATCTGTAACTACATCACTAATTTTACTACCCTGTAACAGATTTCCTAGCATTTCCTACATATTCTGAAACTTCAGCTGTGATGCTTGCAACTGGCCTGAAAAGGTTCTGGTGCTATTGCTAAGACATGCCTGCATCCTTTGAGCTGGCACTCACTATCATGGCTGAATTAAACAGAAAACACAATGCTGCGTGAACTAACAATAGTTTTATGAGCAAAAGAGTTTCCAAATTTGTTTCATTTAGTCAGACAATAATGTATCTTGGCTCTCATCATGAAAAGAATATTATTTCAGATGCTACACACCATACTTGAGTTTTATTTGCCATTCATTGAATGAATATTTGAAGTAGCTGGATGCAGTAGCATTACATGGTGGTGCATGCTACAGTGCTCCACACCTGTAATCTTGGAAGACTTGGTTGTTCTGAGCCTCTTCTAGGCAGCTTGCTGGTCTCTGCTTTTTCCAGGCAGCTCAGCCTGAATGTCTCTAAGCAGTTCTTATTGTTTATTTATGCATGGGGAAGAAGGACCTAGTACATTTGGTCAGTTTCAGGGACTTTCTGAAGCTACTGAGTTATTTACTTCCTGAGCATAGTTTCCCTGCTGCAGACATGTTTTACTTTCCCTTAGAACATCCTGTTGTTTGTCCTCCCTACATGCCTCTTAGTGACCCCCCCCCAGGATATCCTGTTGTTTACTTTCCTTAAATACATATCCTGTCTTAAATATCTAATTGTTGCATTTCCTTTAACATCCTGTGTTTTAATGAGCTTCCTTTCAAGATGAAAAGTTTTAATCCTAGAGGAAACTGCTTCACAATTGTGCCCCCTTTCTGAAAATGTTTAGGAGCAGAAATAATCCAGTTTTCTAGATTTCTGAATACTTACATTATCTATAATGAGATATATTGAGAATTAGACAAAATCTAAACACAAATTCATTTATGTTTTGTTATACATCTATGCAGAACACTAAGGTAATTTTGTATACTAGCCTTTTCTATCCTTCCCCCTCCCTTCTCCTTTCTTCCTTTCCCTTCTATTTATTTGTATGCATATGTATGTGTATAGGCACTTGTGCATGTGACATTCAGAGGACAACTTCCAGGAGCTTGTTCTCTCTACCTACCTCATGGGTCCTGGGGATCAAACTTGGGTCATCAGGATGGGCAGCAAGCCCTTTTACCTATCAAGCCATTTTGCTGGCTTTCCCCTCACTTTTTACGACAGGTGTGTGGTCAAGGTTAGCCTTGTACTCAGTTCTCCACTCCCCACCTCTCAAGTACTGGAATTATATACCTGACTTTTACAGTATTTTCAGTACATTTTTTTGACTGTGACCAGTCATATGAAGTCAAATGTGGAATTTTCCAATTGTGGCATTATGCATATTGTAAAATATTTTGGATTTTAGGGAATTTTTGTAATTTGGATTTTCAGATTTCAACCTATAAAATAAATAATATTTTATAATCACTGCCTGTAGATAATCTACAAACTTCGATACCTGTTATTATCAGTGTTGAAGTTAGAACATGATTCTCCCACCGTTATATGTTACCTAAATAATATTGTCATTAAACTTTAGTGGGTCCTTCCAATTCTACATAATTTTCCAAATGACTTTTCTCTGGTTGCAGAACATTTTCATTCCTTTAATCCTTTTTCAGTTGTTTTACTTTTGCAACATTTTCTGATGTTTTTGTTTTTATTTTCTTTTACTCCTTCCTGGCCTTCAATCACCCTTTCTAGGACGATACTTGTTAGAAACAGTGGAGTGAGGGCCAGAATAAGAAAAACTGTTATAAGGAAGCCATGTGGGTCCTTTGCAGTCCATTCTACAACACATTCAATTCAAACCTTTATACCAAACATTTTTTGGAGCAGTCCTAGGAAAACTTTGTCCCAATGGTTATCTCTAACTTCACGTAGTAAGCCAATGACAAAGTCCGATGATGTTTTGTTATCTTCTTTAGTTCTCATGTATAGCTCTGAAAGTTTAAGTTCTTTTATATTGTTAAAATTAGTGCTTTATTTTTAAAGTGTATTTTTACTTTAAAGAGTAAATTAAAAGGCACAGGCATTCAAATTTAAGTATCTGGCTAAACATTTTAGCCAAAATTAATAAGAGAAAGCTGTTACTTTATGAAAATGGCATTATTTTTGCTAATTTCAACCTTGAAATTTTAACATTGAAATTTAAAATTGAAATTTCAAGCAAAGGCTTGAATTTAATTTTTTAAAAATGACCATATTGAAAGGGGCATTATTCATTTGTTTATTTGACTTTGATTATTAATCCAAGTCAAATTAAAAATGTTTTAATTTATTTTTATTTCAAGTTCCTGGATATTTTGCCTGGATGTATGTCTGTGGACTATGTGTGTGCCTGGTAGCTGTAGAGACAAAGGTGTTGGATCCCCTGGAAATGGAGATATGGCTGTGAGCCACCATGTGGATGCTAGGAATTGAATCCAGGTCCTCTGGAGGAGCAGTCAGTGCTCTTAACTCCTGAGTTTCTCTCCAGTTCAAATGTCTGAATTTTAAAGCGCTGTCTTCATCACTATGAGATGACAATTTACCAAAGAACATTTGAAGCTTTTTTTCTGAGATTAATTATATTAAACACCAATATTACTTGCTAAAATTTTAATATGTAAGAAATATAAGTATTTTATTGGATACATTAACATGCCAATGTTTGAACAATTTTCATAATTGGGGAATTAACATTGTCAAAATGACAATGTATAGTATTATATTGATAAATCATTAGTAAAAGATCCATTTAGAGTATCAGACACGGGATTTTAGTGTTACTGCATGAAAACTGCATCATGTTGTTTTAATTTTCACATCATATGCAGTTAAAATAACTATCAACTGAATTTTAGTATTGTATGAAAAATGTATATTCACATCTAAAAAGGTTATTAAAATGTTCCTTTCAAATATAGTTAGATAAAAGTAGCAAGTTCTAGTGTTCAACAGCACAGTGAGGTAACTATAAATCATATTATCCTATATTTAAATCATATATTAATAACCAAAAGAGTAGAGCCTGAAATCTCTAATCAAAGTAATACAGAGATGGAAATGTTAACTATCCTGATTTTATCAGTGAATACTATATTGCTGTATAGTATACTATATTGCTAAAATCCATAAGCCCATGGAAGACATGTCGTATCCAAACCACCACATACTGCATAAAAATTTAAGATCAAAATAACACTTATTGGGCCAGCAAGATGGCTCAACGGGTAAAAAGCACTTGCTTCACAACCATGCAAATTCAATGAGCTGGATTCAGTCCCCAGGAACTATGGAAAGGTAGAGACAGCTGAGTGCCCAGATTTGTCTTCTCACCTTCACATGCACACCAAGGCATGCATGCGCCACCCCAGTGATAATACATTTCCAGGGCCAAGTAGTGGGAGTGGGGGGGTAGGGGAGTAAGGGCGGCGGGGGGGGGGTATAGGGAACTTTCGGGATAACATTTGAAATGTAAATAAAGAAAATAATAATAATAAAGAATGTTTAAAAAAGAATTAAAGACAAAAAACATAAAAAAAGATTTTTTTTAATACCAGCTATTGTAAGGATGGGGAGCACAGCTTGGAAGCATATCTTGGTTTTTTTGTTTTGTTTTGTTTTTTGGTGTTTTTTTTTTTTTTAACCTTTTTCAATTTATTTCCAGCGAGGTTGAGAAATGTGCATTTTTTAATTTCTATTTTTTACAAGAATATTTACATTAACTTTATTATTACATGCAACATGATTCTAATTACATTATTATATTATATAATTATATAAGAGCCAGAAGCCATGTCATTGTTAAAACACTTTGGAAAACTGTTTAGTGGCATCTCCTAAAACCTAACACACACACACACACACACACACACACACACACACCTTAGCAAGGACTTTGCAGTCTCACCCATAAGCATATATTCAAGTATAATAAATGTATCTATTACTAATATGCACAAAAAATCTTCACAGTATTTCTATTCATAAAAGCTAAAAATCTGAAACAACTATGTCAACAGAGGGATGAATTAAATAAATTGAATAATGTTTGTATAGTGGAACACTGCAAAGCAAGAAAAGAAAAAGAGTCTCTGGTCCATGCAAAAATCGAAATGAAAATCACAGGCATTATTATTATTATTATTATTAGGAAAATAATTCAAGCACAATAGGATATACTGGATTCAATTTGAAAAATGAATGTGTTAGAGGGTCATTAAAGAGATGGATAAAGAGTCAAGAATACTTGATCATTTTAAGAGGATCCAAGTTCAGTTCCTGGAACCCATATTGGCAATTCACAGCCACCCTTAAAGCCAGCACCAAGGGATTTGTCGGCCACTTCTGGCCTCTGCAGGTGCCCACATACATGTGGCATACACTTGCACAGGCACACATACATCCAAAGAAACTACTTTATTTAAATCTTTGATAAATGAATGTCATGCAAATCATCCAGAAAAATGTATAATTCAGAAGACTTTACTGTGTTCAGCTATGTGAAAGCAGAGTCAGGCCACATTCCATTACCTCCAGTGCCAAGAAGGGGGAGTGGGTGGGTAGGAGAGTGGGGGGGAGGGTATAGGGTACTTTGGGGATAGCATTTAAAATGTAAATGAAGTAAATACCTAATAAAAATTGGAAAAATAAAATAAAAAAGAAACTTCAAACCTTTTATCAGCCCTTGTATTTCTGAATCACTAATTTATGTTCTGTTCAAACAGATTTGCATATTCTGAATGTTTCATATATATCGAATCATATAATATATATAGTTTGTGACTGGCTTTTTTTTTATTATTTTCTTTATTTACATTTCAAATGCTATCCCGAAAGATTCCCATACCCCTCCCCCCACCTCTGTTCCCCTACCCACCCACTCCCACTACTTGGCCCAGGCCTTGCCTTGTGCTAGGTCATATGGAGTTTGGGAGACCAAGGAGCCTCTATTCCCACTGTTGGCCGATTAGGTCATCTTCTGCTACAAATGCAGCTAGAAACACAAACCCAGGGGGTACTAGTTAGTTCCTGTTGTTGTTCCACCTACAGGGTTGCAGCCCCCTTCAGGTACTTGGGTACTTTCTCTAGTTCCTGCATTGGGGACCCTGTGTTCCATCCAGTAGCTGGCTGTGATCATCCATTTCGGTGTTTACCAGGCACTGGCGTAGCCTCACAAGAGGCCACAATATCAGGGACCCTTCAGCAGTATCTTGCCGGCATGAACATGAGCATTAGTATCTAGGTTTGGTGGCTGATGATGGGATGGACTCCGAATGGGGTCCTCTCTGGATGTGACTGGCTTTTAATTTAGACCATTTTATATTTTCAAAGTTCCCCCATGTTGTAGCGACTATCAACACTTCATTACTTCTCATAATCAAATATTCCACATTTTAAATATACTATTTTATTCATCTTTTGATCAATTGATCATTTAGCTTGTTTTTCTCTTATGGTAGTTATGAGTAATGCTGTTATAAACATTTGCATAGAGGTTTTTGTCTGTATATACATTTACTTTTCTTGGGTATGTACCTAAAAGTGGAATTGCTAGTTATATAATAACTATGCTTAATCATTTGAGAAACTGCCAAACTATTTTTAGTAACACATGTGCCATGCTATAGTAGAAATGACTATACATGTAAAGAATGTATATCATTGCTAACCAGTATAACCAATGAAAATCAAAGTTCTTAACTAGAGCACAGTATTGTGCATACTATTTTTGTCCTTGACCTTATGTCCAAGTCAAAACAGGATTTTTCAAAGTTATTTAAGTCAGCTTTCTTTCCTAAGCTCCTTCAGTATGTTTGTGCAGTTGATTTTTTATATAGTCAGATTCATTTATCACACTGTGAATTCTATCTGTAGTTCCCTCCACAATCTGATTTATTTTTATATTTTATACAGTGAAATTACTCTTTATGGTATATAGTTATATGGGTTTTAATAATATATTCATATGTAAGCATATGTGTATACTATCACACACAGCTCCTTACATACATCCCTTTGTCCTATTTTACTACTTATACTGCCCTTTATAGTGAAGTCATCTCATTTAAAACCTCTGGCCATCACTAAAGTTATTTTTGGTTCCTATATTTTTATTTATTCCAGGATATATAACCAGAAATGTGATTATATCCATAAAATCCATACAGATATAGTCTGGCAATTTTTAACTTAGCAAATACATTTAATATCAGCTTACCACTGAATAGTATTTCCTTGCAAAGGTGTACCACAGTTCATTTATCCATTTCGTTTTACCTTCTGTGTTCCTGTTGGAATTAGATAGGCATATCCTAGGAATGGTAGATTGGTCAGTTCTCTATGACACCTTCAAAGTCATGGTATATAGAAACAGCTCCACTTTTAAAACCTCTTTAGAGAGGCAGAATTCCCAACCAATATATATCCAGGGCAGAGAGTGTTTCCTCCACTCTCCAATACAGAAAATCAGGTTAAGCTACACATCTGTGATCTCAGCACTCAAGAGGCTGAAGCAGAAAGAATGGAAGTTTGGGCCAGGTTGGTCAAATTAAGGTTGATAGGTTAAAAAAATCTGCCCATAGAAATCCAACGAACTACTGAGAGTGAGAACTATACTCCCAGGTGGTCTGATTCACAGTCTACTACTAAAAGACATATAGAAAAAGAGGATTATAAATAGCTAGAAGGTTAGAACACAGAACCCAAGAGATGAATTCTTTGAAGTATTTATTAATAGTAGCCAGAAACTGGAAACAACCGACATGTCCCTCAACTGAAGAATGGATACAGAAAATGTGGTACATATACACAATGGAATACTATTCAGCTGTTAAAAACAAAGACATCATGAATTTTGCAGGAAAATAGATGGAACTGAGTGAGGTAACCCAGACACAAAGTGATATTCATGCTATGTACTCATTTATAAGTGGATGTGGAGCAAGTGGATCATGCCACCAGACAAAAGACCTGGTAAGGTGGAAACAAGTTCAAAAACCCCAGGGAATTTTCATAATTGAGAACAGCAGGCATCAGAACCAGCTACCAGCCAGGGTCTACCTGTCCTGGAACATGTAATATGACACCCCATTGAGAGGACCATAACAACCAATCAGGTAGCATAAAAACCTAGAGATCTCTTCATGCTAATGAGGTATCTAAATAGGCCCAGAGTGTTTAGCCAATGAGCCTCCCTTCCTGCAAAAGGTATTTAATCCCTTGTTCACCCTGAGTAAGACACATGCATTCACATCCACCATAACAATAAAACAATTTGGATAAGCAAGGACCACCTCCTTCATCAAGGATTACCATGGGGTGGGGGTGGGGGACTTTGTCATAAAGAGACACTTCTAAATTTCCAGGAGAATGCATCTCTTCCAGCCCCTCCATTCTCACAGTCAGACTGGAGGACCCTTGTTCTCAACTCCTTGCTGCAGGAGCCTGAGAACCACCATTCTCAACTCCTCGAGGTCCCCAGTGGCATCTAGGTACATGGGAAATTGAAAACCACAGCGTCTGTCCCAGCCCCTGCTGTTTCTCATTCGGGGAAACATGGGCTGAGACACCCTATCTTGGATTGTGTCCTGCCTTCCCTGAGCAACAGACATGCTGGTGGCACTCCACATCCCAGCAGTGAGGCAGGCATGCAGCCCAACAAGTGGATATTATCCATAAAGTGCAGGATAACCACGCTATAATCAACAGACCCAAAGAAGCCAAATACCAAGGAGACACAAGGGAAGATGGTTGAATCTTTCTCAAAAGTGGAAACAAAATAGACATCGCAGGTCAATGGAAGGAGGGAACTGGCCCAACTTGAGACTCATCCCATGGACAAGTACCAGTCCCTGACACTATTAAAAATACTGTTATGTTTGCAGACAGGAGTCTAGTATGGCTGTCTTCTGAGAGGCTTCACCCAGTAGCTGACTCAGACAGATACAGACTCATACAGCCAAACAGTGGATAGAGCTTAGGGACTCTTAATGGAGAATAGGAGGAAGGATTGCTGGTCCTGAAGGGGATAGGAACTCTACAGAAAGACCAACAGAGTCAATTATCCTAGACCCTTGGGGATCTCAGAGACTGAACCACTAACCAAAGAGCATACACAGGCTGGACCTAGGCCTTTTCGCACATATGTAGCAGGTGTGCAGCTTGGTCTTCATGTGGGTCCTGAACAATTGGAGCAGGGACTATCCCAAATCTGTTGCCTGTCTGGGATATTGTCTGGCTTCAGTGGGAGAGAATGTGCCTAGCCTCACAGAGACTCGATGTGCCAGGCTGGGGATACCCTTGGGAGTTCTCAGAGGAGAAGGGGAGGGAGGATGGGGTAAGGATTGTGGGAGGAGGTGGCAGGGAGGGAGAAGTGAGTGGGATGTAAAGTGAATAAGTTAAAAAAATTAAACAAAAAATCAGAAGTCTGAGGCCAGCAAAAGCTACAAAAGCACAGGGTAGGGTGTGACACACATGTTCACAATCTCTGCTCGTCAGCTATGTCTGCGTGTTTATGGAAACTGCAGTCTTCAAATTTTCATTTGCACTTGAAATGCTGAGTAAAGGTTAAATATAAACCAAGTGGTTGTTAGTTTATGCCTGTAATTCCAGCACAGAGGAAGCAAGAAGATAACAAATTGAAAGGGCAGCCTTGGATACATATTGAGTCTATTTCAAAGAAAAAAGCAAAACAAATAAAACGAATTCTCTCTCCCAATAACAGCAATAAATAGTTAAAATCATATTATGTACAATAATGAAAAATAAGTTGCACTTCTCTTTCTCACGGAAATGAAGTTTGCTCTTGAGCTGGTGTGTGTAGAGGACAGCATACTAGAAAGAGGCCTATGAGAGGGGGAAAGGCATGTGTGTATGTGGACCTTTCTTTCCTTCTTTTCTTTCCATTTCTTTTCAACTCTCTCTGTCTCATAAAGAGTTAAGGAACTCCAAGCCTCTTGCCAGGCCAGTGAGAGGCCTCGGCCAAAGAGAAAAAAGAACCCAAGTAACTAAGTTTCTTTTTTCCGGCTACAAGAGCTAACTGCCAGAAGTCAGTTGCTTTTGGCACCCTGGAATAGCAAGAAAGAGTTCAATCATCAGAAGTCATCAGCGTCTGACCCCAGAGATAAGAGTTAAATTGTCCAAAGTAAAGTGGTTTTGGCTGGCCCTGATTGCCAATGCTACTTTTGCTGCCTGCCTCAGTTTACCCTGTGATGTAAAGCTAGTCCCTGACAGATAACTCTAACTCGCATGGAGTTGACAATAAACTAGCTAAGATACTCTCCCTACTTTTCATGACAGTATAGTTATTTGCATTGTTCCATGAGAATTTGCCTTGTTTTTCCAACTAGGATATTAATGAAAAACCTGAGTGCACAGTTAAGGCCTTGCCTAGAGAATCATAATTAAAATGATATATATGTAATCCTACAAGATAGTTATGATAGGTTCCATTTATGGAGTATGGTAGAATTTCTGGTAACTTCATCAAGCAAGTGTCTCAGGGTATTGAGATGACTTACAGGCTCTTAAAAGAGAGAGTAAGTTTACTTTCAGAATGCTTGGTAAATTTGTATGCTCTCGAGAATGAGGACTTCCCCCAAATTTGTAAGCATGACAAGTGACATCTGACAATATTTCTTGGAGTTCATTACCTAGTTTTGTAATAGCTTATAAGAGGGTATAAGGAATCTATCCTGAGAGTCCCTGTTAGCTCTTGTATTCAGAAGTGGCCTTAGTAGTGGGTTAGTGCTATGTAGCTTTAAACAGACAACGTACATTTGAGGAGTTCTATTTGTTTGTTTTTTGAAACAGGGTCTCACTATATAGCCCTGGCTGTCCTGGAGCTCACAGGATCTACCTGTCTCTGCCTCCAGAGTGTTTGAACTAAAGGTATGTGTTATCATGTCCAGTAAATAGGTCTGTCTGGTTAATATACCAATTTTATTTTGTTTATGTAAGTAATCAGTGCAAAAGTAGTAAAATTAGCCTGGTTTGTGATCCAGAGTACAATTTCTCTAAGATTCTCAGGACTATAGATGAGAGTAGTGAATGGGACACTAGCCAAGAAAAATTGTGAAAGACTGTGAAGGAGGAAAAAGAAATTACCATGTGCCTTATCTAATGTACCCTTCAGAGATATCTCTACTTAAATTGATTCTGAGTTATTTTTAACTCAACAAGTCATAGGAAACTTATTAATGTGAGTTAATATTGTCTAAAGAACGAGGGGTGTTCTGACATGGAGAGAAAAATTGAACACTGAATAGTTTTGCATTTATTCATAACTTTATTTAAAAATAATTTAATTTTATGTGTGTTTGTCTGCCACTTGGGTGCCTGATGCTTGCAGAGGCCAGAAGACAGCGTTAGATCTCCTGGGACTGAACTTCCTAAGGTTGTGAGTGGCCATGTGGGGGCTGGAAACAGAACCAGAACCCAGGTCCTCTGGAAGAACAGTCAGTTCTCTTAACAATGGAGCCATCTATCCAGTCTCTACTTCAGAATTCTAAATTGTGTGTTTGCTTTTGAGCCACATGTAAAAACTTAACAGTTCCCTTATTAATGAGTTAAAGTTTTGACATCTGCTGTAAAATGAAAATTAAAATCTTTAAAATGTAGAGATATGGAAGACAATAGCCAAACATAACCGGTAGACAGAGAATTGGTCAAAGAAACCTAAAATATGTCAGTTGGCATAGAAGAAAATAAAAATACTGGAATAAAAACACTTATTTAAAAACAATTATGTAGAACATTTTAGAAACAGAGTGATAGTTAAATTTACACAGTGAAAACATCACATTTTAAGGAAAAATGGCTCAGAATAGAATATCGTATACTTAAGCCATTTCCTAGCAGTTTTTCAATGAGTTTTTATTTATTCATTTTTAAGCTTATTACATTTTATTTGTGTGTGCCACCATGCATTTGTGGAGGCTAAAGAATGGCTTATGGGAGTCTGTCCTCTCCTTACACCACATAGGATCCCAGTGATTAAACTCAGGTCTTTAGGCTTGGCAGCTGACATCTTTACCTGCTGAACCATCTCACTGGCTGGCAATTATTTTCAAAACATCTTTAGGTTCAAAATTTAGGTTTATCAAAATTGAGAGCAAAATACAGAGGGTTCCTTTAACTCCTCTCAGACTCTCTCCACTCTATCCCCACCTGTTTGTATATTAGTTGTACATGATGAACTAGCACTGGCACATAATTTTCAACCAAAGACCGTGGTTTGCTTTAGAGTTCCCGATGTGTTATATATCTTACGGGCTCTGGTAAATATATGGTGACATCTATCCACGACTGTCAGTTCATTAAGAATATTTTTCTTTCCAGGGAAATCTCTGATTTTTTTCTCTCTTCCCACAATTTTGCCTTTCCCAGAATCCCATAGAGTTACAACGACATGATTTGTATGTCATCTTTCAGACTGGTTTCACTTAGGAAAATGCATTTAAGATTTCTCTATGTCATTTTCTGGCTTGGTATTTATCTTTTTAGTGCTTAGTAATGTTCTGTATGGGTCTGGTGAGATGGCTCAGCGGGTAAGAGCACCTGACTGCTCTTCCAAAGGTCCTGAGTTCAAATCCCAGCAACCACATGGTGGCTCACAACCACCTGTAACAAGATCTGACGCCCCCTTCTGGAGTGTCTGAAGACAGCTACAGTGTACTTACATAAATAAATAAATAAATAAATCTTTCAAAAAAAGTTCTGTATATGAAATGTACCATATTTTGTTGATTAATTCACTTATATTGAAGGATACATTAGGTGCTTTTAAGCTTGGATAATTACAAATAAAGCTTCCATAAACATGAATACAAGTTCTTGTGTAGCCATAAGTTTTTACCTCATTGGGTAAATACAAAATAGTACAATTGTTGAGTCATACTGGTAAGGTTATGTTTAATTTTTAGAAGAGCTCCAAATTTCCAAAGTGACTATACCACATTTATATCTGTAATATGTGTGGGTTCTTTTGCATTGTACTGTCACGGGATTTGTTTATGCCAGTGTTTTGGATTTGGTAATTTAAATGTGTCTAGAAGTATCTCAGTATGATATTCATTTGAAATTCCCTAGTGATTGTATATGTAAGCATATACACACATACAAACAAATACATCAAAGAGCCATAGACCACTTAATGATGGGGAGAAAGACATACAAGAGAGTTATGATGTGGATCACTGTTGTATACACAATCTTTTTTTTTTTTTAATTTCTGTGTAGCCCAGGATGTCCTAGAACTCACTCTGTAAACTAGGCTGGCCTTGAACACATAGAGGTCCACCTGCCTGTGTCCTGCATACTGGGATTAAAGGTGTAAGCTGCCCCCATCACTACTGTCTGGCTAATCAATCCATTTTTAACTGTTACATTATTAAGCTATGTATGATGCATGATTGTATACATAAATGTTTGTAGTGTTAGGGATCAAACCCAGGGCCTCACATGGTAAATACACTCTACCCTGAGCTCTACCTTCATTCCTTGAGAGTGTGTGCGTGTGTGTGCGTGCGTGTGTGTGTGTGTGAATACACACACAGTTAGACTATAAATACTTGGATCTATCTATCTATCTATCTACCTACCTACCTACCTACCTATCTACCTATCTATCTATCTTCTATCACCTATTACCTAGTTGTACTCCTGGAGAGAAGACAGGATTTTGGAGGGACAGCTAGCATTCTGGCATACTTTTATTAATTAAAGTCACTGAGACTATGTATTTTGCTCTAAGCAATGCTCCAGCCGTTTAGATTCTAGTATGAAGTTTTTCTTTTTTCCTTTTTTTTCCCTCAAAATAATTGGTATCTATGGAGACCCAACTCACATATCACAGCTATCTATTCTACAGCAAGAGTCTTTTAAAAAACATCTTAAATGAAAACCTAACAGTACTCAACAATTTTCTTGGGGTAAAGGTCCCAAGCTAAGTCATAGATTACCCACAGGGACTCAAAGGTACATGGAAGGTCACAGGAACTATTCTTTCGCTCTTTGGGTGGGTTAAGTGTCCTATTCTATTTTTAAAACAATTGCTGAGAAATCCCCCCAAGTACTGAGCAGTTTCTGATCTTTCATGTATTGTGAATCTTAATCATTTTCTCCAACATCTGTTTCTTGCTGCCTCTTTTCATTTTTCTACTTTCTTTTCCCCCTTCTTCTTCAACTCCTGCATGGTGTTTAAATTCTTCTTCACTGTCACCTTCATAAACATTCTCTTTCTTGTCTACATATTTATCTTTATCCTCTCCAGAAGTTCTTCCTCACCATCCTAGTATATTTTTCAGATACCTTTTAATATTGTTTTTAAAAACTACTCAAGTTTTTACTCAGTTACTAACTCCTATTTTTTTGCTTAATTACCAGATAATTTTATTTTCCTTATGTGTCTTAGAATATATTCAGATTTGTGTTATAATTAGTTCTGTAGCTATTGAAAGAAGCACATGTAAAACAAGACATGTTTTTGTTCTTAAGATGTAGCATGTTGGGCTGGAGAGATGGCTCAGTGGTTAGGAGCACTGACAGCTCTTCCAGAGGTCCTGAGTTCAATTCCCAGCAACCACATGGTGGGTCACAACCATCTGTAATGGGTTCTGATGCCCTCTTCTGGTGTGTCTGAGGATAGCGATGATATACTCACATACATGAAATAAATAAATCTTTTTTTAAAAAAAGATGTAACATGTTTTCAGGTATTGTATCTTCTATAGTAGATATGTCATAGTCCTTTTTATTTGGACTTTTTCTGTTCTTATTTAAATGACTGTAATAGATTAAAAAACTAATTAAATCTTAGAGTTTTATGTTCACCTCTAATTATTAAAATCTGTCAAAGATATCACACATGCACAAAAAGGAAACAGCAGGCCAATAATTTCTAAATCCTAAGAACATAAATTCATCCATATATTAAAATAACGAAAGACCATGACCAAATAGGTTTCATTCTAGAAAAGCTACTTTGATTTAATTCTAGGAAATCTATTATTATAATTCAGTATACTCATAGTTTAAAAGAAAAACATGATTATTTCCTTAGAGTCTGACAAAGCATATAATTCAAGTCAATATCCATTGACTCAAAAGAATTCTAAAACATGAACAAAATCTAAAAGCCAAAAATCTACTAAGGAAACAAGAAGAAGCTATTCTATTGACTTATAACAATTTTGATAATCACAAAATTTAGCAGTATATAATATTTGATTTGAAGTCTACTGGTAAATTTGATTAAAGTGAAATCTAATGATGTAAGAGTAATAACATCTTGTTAGACAATAATGGCCTGTTTTTAAGTTTAATTATACTTTCTTAGAAACTAAGTATTATTCTCACTACAGTATAGAGTAAAAAAATCTAACATACACTATGGAAAAATTCTAAAAGAATTATTTTACTGGTTATGAAGTACAGTGCAAATTTCTGGTATCCAAAGTTTCCAGTGACTTTATTACTCAGATCATAAACTCACTTCTATTTGTGGTACTGGGTATTAAACCTAGGACCTCATGCACACTAGGCACACACTGTACTACTGACCTACATCCTCAGTAGAAATTCACTTTGTAATGAGATAGCAAATCCATTTCCCACGGTACCTGTTCTTTTCAGGAGATTCCAAACCGTTTTGCATTTCTGGATCTGCTCAAGTGCTGTTCTTAGTAATTTGTTCTATATGGAAAAAAAGATAATTAATCTAAGCTAAAATAACTAAGAAAATTAACATAATTTGAAATTTCATTCATTAAAATAGTTAATCAAAAAATTAAAAATAATTGTTTAGCCAAACATTTTGCAATTAGTATAGAAATACTAGCTTCCAAATGTTCTCTTCCTTATTGTACCAAGAAAGTGAGAATTAATTAAAAACCTTGACCATTATCAATTTCTTTAATAATATAGAAACATATTTTCCCTGGATAGGAGTATGAGGAACTTCATAAACTCTTCCAAACAAAACAAAAATAACTGACAAAAATTATAAGATAAAATCATGCGGGGCTGTGGGTATAGCAGTACACATTAAGAGCTTGCTGATGTGAGGCACTGTTCCCATGCCCAGAAACTTTCCTCTCTCTCCTCCCAATAAAACCAAACAATTGCATAAAGTTGTAGAAAATTGCCAGAGTGTATTTATGTCTTTGCTCTCAGAGACCTACTAAGTATCAGTAAGAGTAGTGAAAGGCTATCCATATGAGCTATGACATGTTTAAATTAACACTCATGTCACTGTGGTGTTAAGCACTGCTTTTATCAGATGTGGCCACATTTATACGCTGGGATTCCTAGGAGGTCCATGACTGCTGGAATTCCCCACCACTAGATCTGGATTATAAATGTTCTAATATGAACAAGCACAAGTGAGAGGCCTGGTAGTCTCCTCTACTGAGACTGTATTTATAGGATAAGGGCAACGCAAGTTCAAAGTACCTGGTCTCAATTGTTCTAATGTCAGTTTGCTTGCACAAGGCAACAATACCACAAGACTTGTTCCATCGTCTCTACTCAGAGATGAATATCTGATATAAATCAATCACCGCTATCCTTGCCCCCAGATCTAAAACAGTGATTAGGATGACGCCTGGTCCCCTTGAACCACACTGTGGAGTGAACATACAGCCATTATACTGTGGGGAAAGTAAAGCTCAATGGACTAGGCTAGTGAATTTACTAAAACTTACAAAATGTAAATAAGACAGAACAGTAGTTAAGAACATTTGCTAGTTTTGCAGAGGACCTGGGTTTGATTCCCAGCACTCATAAAGCTGCTTAGAACTGTCTGTAATTCCAGGTCCTATTTCTGGTCTCCAGTATCACCAGGCAAGTACGTCAACAAGCATACTTGCAGGCAAACATATGCATAAAAATAGAAATGATTTTGTAAAGGCCTAGATGTTAAACTTAACAGACATATATTTCAAGGCAGCTATTTTATTATATAATTAAATGACTAAATGGAGCCACATTTAAAGAAGGAATATAAAAGAATGTTCATCAAATATATCTCTATTAATGAAGTCATACAAATAAAAATAACAAAGTAAAAATTCTAGAATTAAAAATACAATGCAAGAGAAAGGAAGCAATCAGTTAATAAAAGACACAAGATGTCTGAGCTGGAGCTAGGACCCAGTGGTTAAGAGCACTTGGTGTTCTTGCAGAGGATCCGGGTCTGGTTCCCAACACACATATCAGGTAGCTCACTACCATCTGTAATTCCAGAAGGTCTGATGCCCTCTTTTGCACTTTGTGGACACCTGCAAACATAGTGCACATACAGATAAGCAGACGTGCACACACACATAAATTAAGGAAAAGATATGTGAAAGCTATAGAAGATAAAAAAATAAATGGCAATTTAACTATGGAATAATAGCAAATGTCAATGTATTTAAAAACTATGCATTAAGAGACAGGGTGTCACACTAGTTTAAAATATAGTTTAAATTCTGTCTATAGGAGATGAGCACTATATCTAAGGATACAGACTGAAAATAAAAGGATGAAAAAGGCTATGAGTAAGATATTTCAATACCTCTATAAACAATAAAACTAGGAAGAACAAGACACGTTTAGTCATGGGAAAACCTTGTTTTCCATTTCCATCACTGATCTAGATTACATCACTCTTCCATTGTTCACCTAGAGCATTGTGAACCAGTTCTGTAGGCATGTCCTTCTTAGAGACAGTACAAAGTTTGAATCCTTTGTCTACTTCAATGAGTTTCTGACAGTCAGTGGATTCATCTTGACAGGGGCAATGGCCTAGAAGGTGCCATGAAAAAGAGCTTTTATTTCTTTCTTGGTTTCCTCAATGAGTCATTCGTCATTTGGTATTGTGTTGCTTCATTTCTGTGAGTTCATGAATGCTCTATAGCTCTTTTGTTGCTGATATGTAGTTTTATTTCAGTAATGAGATTTAATAGGAGAAATTATTTTCGTGGTCCTCTATTTGTTAAGATCTACTTTTTGTTCTTGTATATGTTCTACTTTAGATAATGTTCCATGACCTGCAGAGAAGAGTATATATTCTGCAGTGTTTGGATGAAAATGTGCTGTATATTTAGCTTCCTTGGGTCTGTGGACTGTAGTATGGGTATCCTGTACTTTAAGGCTAATATCCACTTATAAGTGAGTACATTCCAGTTTTGTCTTTCTGGGTCTGGGTTACCTCATTCAGGGTGATGTTTTCTAGTTCCATCCATTTGCCTGCAAATTTGCCTACAAATCATGATGTCCTTGTTTTTAATAGCTGAATAATATTCCACCATTAATTCTTTAAAATCAAACAGAAAGTGATAATCATGTGACCAGGGACAACTTTCTTTGATTTGAAGAAGAAAGATAAAGACTTAAAAGTGTATGAGAGGCGATGATGCTACCTCCCGAAGAGGTATGTTTAAGAAAAATAAGAGTGGAGGGAGGTGTGATGGCTAACATCTACAATCTCAGAAAGGCTGAGGCACAAGCACTCCCATGAGTTGGAGGCCAGTATGATCTACAATTTGAAACCTTATCTCAAAAAAGCCTTAAGAAAGGAACTGAGAATGGAATTCAGGCAAAGGTCTGTCTTGTTAGACATGAGATGCTAATGTATTAAAGCAAATGTAATTGAGTAAAGAAAGCAAGCTAAGTAAATCAGTTCATCTGGCTATTAGAACTCGAGAAACAGAAAAGCCTTTCCATAGCAAGTGTGTTAAAGAAGACAAAATTGGAGGAAACATTTAGATGGACCATATATAACCACAGAGGGACAAGATAATGAAGATAAATATTAATAATATATTAGGAAATACTAGGCCATGGGGAGGTACATCTTAAAAGAAGAGGCTAAGCCAAATACAACATTTGCTTAGGAAGGAATTAACCATTATAAACCTTTGAAATCAAGATTCTTCCAGCATGGAGGAAAATATTTTCTAAGGGGAATAAAAATAAATGTGTCAGGGAAAAGAAATATACGAAAGACCACATTAACCCTCATCCGCTCTTTGAAGATTGCACATTACCTGTTCAGAAGTTGTTAGAGCTTTTCTTCCTCGATCCAGATCAACTGCAGCTGCTATAAGTAAACATGTTTTCTGTGCAATCAGTAGTCCTTGATCCAAAGGACAAAAAAGGGACAGCTGATAAGAAATAACCAGAACAAGAATGAATAGTGAGAATTCAGTCAGGTGAACACAATCAGAATGAAAATCAGCAACATCTTGTCAGAATGAGAGAATGCTGCTGGGAAACTGCACGGTGCCATGGAAATGATAGAGACTAGCACCCTGATTTACAGTTTTCATGTTATATTACTTTTCACTGTTTTTAGCACCTTACTAGAGATAAAAAGCTTCTCTTCTTCAGTTTTCTTTCTCAATGACAAGTACTGTCATTTGGCCCTGAATGCCTATCTAGCAATTTACTTCTTGGGCGATGTTGTCATTTACAGGTGATTTTCCCCCTGGGAAGTAGTTTTCCCTTTATACTGAACAGAGCCCAAATCAGTACTTAAATTGTTATGCTTGAAGGGGACAATGTCAAATCTTGACAGGCATTAACCATAACCTCATCATTAACCTTGTCCTCTAGGTTTAGGAAATACTCCTAGCTTTTTACTATAATAAAACTCTAGGCCACTTTGATTTCTACATGTCAGTCATATACAAGCATTATCACAAATGTCAAAACTGAAATGGAATTATCTCATCTAATTAAAACTGCATTTATATATAAACTTGCAGACATTTTATTTAACTAGTACTAGTTTGAGCCCAGGACCTTGTGCATGCTAGATAGGTATGCCTCCATCCCCAGTCCTGCAAAGACTTTCTTAATCTCCACAAACATTTATGGATAACAATCATGACCTTCATGAAATAAATTTTCCAATCTCTTTAGGTCTTGGGTTACTTAAGGTTAGGAAACTGTGATCTTTATTTCATTTGAGCTTTAAAATTCTGAATATTTAATTGGTCTCATTTTGTCAGACTGTGATATTCCCAACTGCAGCTGAGGTGTATTCTGTAACTCTCTGCTTCCATTTCTCCATTGGTACTTGAACCGCTTTCTAACTTTTTTAATGACTTTGGAGGCTGTTATGGTTTGTATATGCTGGGCCCAGGGAGTGGTACTATTAGAGGGTATGACCCTGTTGGGGTAGGTGTGGCCCTGTTAAGTAGGTGTGTCACTGTGGATGTGGACTTTAAGACCCTCATCCTAGCTGCCTGGAAGCCAGTATTCTGCTAGCAGCCTTCAGCTGAAGATGTAGAACTCTCAGCTCTTCCTGCACCATGCCTGCCTGGATGCTGCCATGGGCCCACCTTGATAACAGACTGAACCTCTGAACCTGTAAGCCAGCCCCAATTAAATGTTGTCCTTATAAGAGCTTCCTTGATAATGGTATCTGTTTATAGCAGTAAAACCCTAAGGCAGGTGAAAATGGCTATTTTTTAAATGCTTAAAGGTGAATAATAACAAATTCACAAATTTTTACATACAGAACCTGTTCTAGGAAACTTAATAAAGGAGGCTCAAACTCATTTCCCTTTTCAATCCTTGCTGCTCACAGGTACTTATGCTACATTTCTACATACTTATTTGTGTGACCTTGGAGCATGCCCATTCTTAAGATACTTATGTTTTAATATGGGACTCTGGAACTCTAGATCCCTTCAAAGGCAAAGGAATACTTCTGTACTGGTAGAACTTTGTAATTTAATGGTGGGATCTATAATGAACGTTTTTTTTTCCTTTTTTAAATTATTATTTATTCACTTTACATCCTGCTCACTACCCACCTCCTGGCCACCACCTCCCACAATCCTTCACCCTATCTTCCTTCCCCTTCTCTGAGAGGGTGGGATCCCAGAGTATCTCCTGACCCTGGTGCATCAAGTCTCTGCCAGATATGGCCCATCCTCTCCCACCGAGGCAAGATAAGGCAACCCAGCATATCCTACATATAGGCAACAACTTTTGGGATAGCCCCCACTTCATTTTTTCAGGACCCACATGAAGATCAAGCTGAATATCTACTATATATGTTGGGGGCAGGGGGGCTATGTTCAGCTCATGTATGCTCTTTGGTTGGTGGTTCAGTCTATGAGAGCTCCAAGGGTCCAGGTTAATTGATTCTGTTGGTCTTCCCGTGAAGTTCCTTTCCCCTTCTGGACCCATGATCCCCTATTCTTCCATAGAGTATATAATGAATATTTGTGATGAGATTTACCTTATAAGAAAGAATGAAAAATTTTTTCATTGCCTCTAGATCCTTCTCAGACTGCACAGCTAAGTTCCAAGCTGAAAATTAACATGAAATAATATAATTGTGAAAAATCAGCTGTTTAGTCTGTACCGCCGTAATCTCTACTGTCAACATTTTCAGTTCTAACACGCTGATAAGGGGGTTCTTGGGAGTAAGTATATTTTAACTTAAAAATGTAAAATTAACTTAAAACAAAATTAATCAGGTCAATAAATTATTTTGTTTTTGAGAAAAGAAATTGACTTTATGGTTATGGGGAAACTTTTTGCCAAGACATTTAGTGATTTCTAGCACTTCTGATCATCCACTTTAAGTAGATAACATATGAGGCACTGTTTATTTTTTTAAGGATGGAGATGTACAAAAAGAATTCTCCGTACTATCTATCTATCTATCGATTTGTCCATCCAGATGTAATGATAACAATTAAAGAAAGTTGCCATGAATTTGAAAGGGCATGAGATGTTTATGGGGCAAGGGATAGGAGGAGCTGGAGGGAGGAAAAGAGAGGGGGAAATGATGTAATGAGTTTTCATTTAAAAATAGAGAAAAAAGGAGAGTCACCAAGTGGCAACTGAAAGACACCAACTCACCAACCGAAAGTGGTAAAAGGAAGATAAACTTTAGGAAAGATCAGAATATACTAACATCAATAGTTAGAGTATCTGTGGAACATTTTCTGTCTTCCGAACGTTAGTAGAAGCCCCAACTAGGTAAAGCAATGTGAGTGAGAACAATACCTCCATCTTTCCAAACCTTCAAAAGGTCAGAGTCATTAAATCTTTCTGTATTTAAAAATGTTTATTTTCCAAATTTCTTTGAATTCACATTATTTATTCCTTTTTACCTAGATTAAAACATCAAAACATAATTTCATGAAACAGGAATAGGTTCATGTAGAACCATTCCAAACTGTGGTAGTGTTAATAGTTCTTAACTACCTCCATAATTTTATATCATTTTTATTAATTCAGTCTTAGAAAGAGAAAATGGCACAATTCATAATTGTGTCACTTGATGAATTTTAATAAAATAACATATCCACATCAAGAAAGACTTTGGCCATTATCAGAAAGCTGCAAATTTCTTTCGTATCCAGGCTTTCTTCTTATGGTAAACACTACCTTAACTTCTTTACTTAAGGTTATTTTCACATTATTTAAAGTCATAGCAACTTCTCCACACTTGAATATAATGCACTAGGATCACATTTACGCTATCTTTTTCCTTTCTTACCTCTTAAACACATCACTATTTTGACTTCTAACAGAAAATTAAGTTTGTGTTTTTTAACCAGTGTATAAATTGAATCATGCATTATGTACTCTTTAATGTCTGGCTGTTTTTTTTACAACAGTATGTTTCTGATATATATATATATATATATATATATATATATATATTGTTGCATGTAGTTTATTTTTGGTGAATTACATTAAAGAATATATTCAGCTTTCTAGAGCAGTTTTATGAAAATAATTCGTGAAACTAAAGTTATAATTCATCATTTTGGTTTTTTGACCACTCTCCATAGAAAAGAAAAAATTAAGCATAGAATACTTTGTTATGTGTGAGATACAGACACTGTTTCATGTGAAATCCTTAATAAATTATCCTACATAAGAGATGTATACATTCCTAGTTTATATACAAAAAAACAAGATTAAGCAAATTATACATATATACCATAGCTTCAAAAGAAAGAGACATAATCTATTATATCAGAAAAATTTCCATAACCCATATATTATTTTTACCTATTTTCCTGAACCAGTTGGCATCATGGACCATATAATCAAAAGATGAGGGACCATCATTAAAATATTCAGAAAATTTCAGGAGTGCTGTATCAAATAGAAAAATTGGATAATTATTTTATATGCTAGCAAAGTTTTTAATCATCCTTTAAAAACAGTATGAATCTAGAAAGTTTATTTCTGTGGATATGCATATGGTAGTATATCAAAATAATCCAAATGAAGAAAAAGCACTACTAAGCTCCATGAAGGTATTAACTCAAATTTTGAGGGAACAAATATATTCTTAGAGAGAATTATAAATGTAATTATTACAATTATTTACTACTTGAGGCACATGCAAGGAGATAAAAAATGGGAATAATAATTAAAACACTAATAATTCTTAATGTGGTTGAATCCCCAGGGTTCAATCTCTAGTACCAAACAAAACACCCCGAAATAATCATAGTATCAGTAGACTGGTATAATATTTACTTAGCTCCCACAGTAACTATAATGTAGAACCAGAACATGCCATTATCATCAGAAAGCATTTATTACTTACCACATGCTCTTCTCAGAAGAAGAATACCAACCAGCAAAGTTTTCATTTGAAAAGCTTTTGCTTTAAGCCATTTTGCTATGTTTATAATCTGTATTTGAGATATGAAATTCAACTATTGCCATAACTGGGTTAAAGTTTCTAAGGTATGGACTTTTGGAAATGAGAATACCTTTTGGACAAATGGGATACCATCAAAGAAAGCACAGTGCTGGTAAAAAGAAGGTAATGTTGCTAGACACTAGTTTAAGGAAATCAACAGGAAAGATTACAAGTAGACAGAGAACAGGAGAAGGCACAGACTTTTATAAACAGATAAAATAAAAGAACAAGCAATGCAAGCTAAATGAAGTGGTCACATAAAACCAGCAGGGTTAGAGAATTTCGTTTGTCTTGAATTAATTTTTGCATATATTATCATAGGACAGAAAATTAATAGGGAAGTAAAGATAAAAGGAAGAGAGAAAGAATGAAAAGAAAGGAAGGAAGGAAGGAAGGAAGGAAGGAAGGAAGAAAGAAAGAAAGAAAGAAAGAAAGAAAGAAAGAAAGAAAGAAAGAAAGAAAGAGAAAGACAGAGAGGAGGGAAAGACGGAGGAAAGGAAGGAGGGAAAGAGCATTAGGAAGGCAAGTGTCTTTGGAACAAATTAGGACAAAAATGGAGCTGAAATCACATTTAGAAGTAGATGCTTGTGGTGTCAAACACTTCCTTTCTAGTGGATGAAGAAACTAAAATCGATCTCTGTGGTAAACATTAATAAAGTGTATGAAATTTAACTAAAATATTAGATTAGAGTCAGTATGTTCAATATATTTGGAGAATTCAAGAGAGGATAGAGCCAAGATGAAGGACTAAAAATAAGCAAGAACATATAATTACCTGTATTCAAGAAGTTCCAAAGTCTATCCATTTCTTTCTTTCTAAAAATTTAAAGAAAAAGAAGTTTGTAAATTGTTCTAAACATTTACTGTAAAAAAAAAAAAAAACACTGGAAAAAAACTATATGTGTCTGAGAATTGGGCTAAAAACGAAAAATTTACAATTTCTAGGTCAGTAAGAAGTACTTAAATGTTCAACATCCTTAGTCATCATGGAAATGCCAATTAAGTAAAATCTATAGAAGTCTAATGTCTATGAAGAAGCAAGGTGCGGCTCAGTGGTAGTGCCTCACATGAGATGCTTTAGAGTCTATCTCAAGCTTTGAAAGACAGTGGAAGTGCTTCTCAGCCATTCAGTATTCCTCGGTTGAGAATTCTTTGTTTGGCTCTGTACCCCATTTTTAATAGGGTTATGTGGTTCTCTGGAGTCTAACTTCTTGAGTTCTGTGTATATATTGGATAATAGAGGGTTCTCTATTGGATGTAGGGTTGATAAACATCTTTTCCCAATCTGTTGGTTGCCATTTTGTCTTATTGTAAGTCTCCTTTGCCTTACAGCAGCTTTGCAATTGTATGAACTCCCATTTATCAATTATTCATTTTAGAGCATAAGCCACTGGTGTTCTGTTCAGGAATGTTTGCCCTGTGACTATATGTTTGAAGCTCTTCCCCACTTTCTCTTCTATAAGTTTCAGTATATCTGGTTTTATGTGGAGTTCCTTGATCCATCTGGACTTGAGCTTTGTACAAAGGGATAAGAATGGATCAATTTGCATTCTTCTACATGCTAACTGCCAGTTGAGGCAGCACCATTTGTTGAAAAGGCTGTCTCTTTTCCACTGGATGGTTTTAGCTCCTTTGTCAAAGATCAAGTGACCATAGGTGTGTGGGTTTATTTCTGGGTCTTCAATTCTGTTCTATTGATCTACCTGTCTGTCATTGTACCAATACCATGCAGTTTTTTGTTTTGTTTTGTTTTAATCACAATTGCTCTGTAGTATAGCTTGAGGTCAGGGATGCTGATTCCCACACAAGTTCTTTTATTGTTGAGAATAGTTTTCACTAGCCTCGCATTGGAGTAATACTCAGCTATTAAAAGCAATGATTTCATGAAATTCATAGGCGAGTGGATGGAACTAGAAAATATCATCCTGAGTGAGGTAACCCAGTCACAAAAGAACACAGGTATGCACTCACTGATAAGTGGATATTAGCCCAGAAACTCAGAATACCCAAGATACAATTTACAGACCAAATGAAGCTCAAGAAAGAAGGAAGATCAGAGTATGGATATTCTGGTCCTCCTTAGAAGGGAACAAAATATCCATGGAGGAAATACAGAAACAAAATTTGGAGCAGAGACTGAAGGAAAGGCCATACAGACACTATTGTGGATGCCAACAAGTGCTTCTTGACAGAAGCCTGATATAGCCATCTCTGAGAGGCTCTGAGAGTGCCTGACAAATACAGAGGTGGATGCTCTCAGCCACCCATTGGAATGAGCACAAGATCCCCATTAGAGGAGCTAGAGAAAGTACCCAAGGAGCTGAAGGTGTTTGCAGCCCCATAGGAGGAACAACAATATGAACTAACCAGTACCCCCAGAGCTCCCTGGGCCTAAACCACCAACCAAAAAGTACACATGGAGGGACCCATAGCTCCAGCTGCATATGTAGCATAGGATGGCCTTGTGTGACATCAATGAGAGGAGAGGCCCTTGGTCCTGTGAAGATCCTATGATCCAGTGTAGGGGAATGCCAAGGCCAGGAAGTGGGAGTGGGTGGGTTGGTGAGCAGAGGGAGGGGGATGGGATAGGGGATTTTAGGAAAGGGATAACATTTGAAATGTAAATAAAGAAAATACCTAAGTGTGGGGAGGAGCTAGAGCTATTGAAAAAGAAAAACAGTAGTGTTCTCTGAGTGAAGCAAGAGTAGATGGTGGCCTGTAATCTCATCTCTAAGGAAGTGCCACATAATTTCAAGCATTCTGAGGAACACCATCTTTAAAAACACATTTATCTAATGCAAACTTCTTATTTTACACTTGAGGAAACACACCTCATAGCAGAGAATGGTTTCTATAAGGTAAAGCACTTAGTGACAAAGACTAGTTTACTCTCCTGACTTAATTCTCAGTCAAGTTCGTTTAAAGGGTTAACAAATTTTTAGCAAAGCTTCTGCCTTTCCATTCTACTTTTAGGAGACTGGAAGTTGACATTATTTTTTATATATTTAGAAGAAAGAAATTATTTTGCTGTTAACTTTTTTATTAGATATTTTCTTTATTTACATTTCAAATTTTATCCCCTTTCCTCATTTCTCCTCCGAAAAGCCCCCATATAATCCCCCTCCCCCTGCTCACTAACCCACCCATTCCCAATTCCCTGTCCTGGCATTCAATAAATGGAAATCCATCAACATAATCCACTATATAAATACACTCAAAGAAAAAAAAAAACATGATCATCTCATTGGATGCTAAGAAATCATTTGACGAAATCCAACACACCTTCATGATAAAAGTCTTGGAAAGATCAGGAACTCAAGGCCCCTACCTAAACATAAAAAAAGCAATATACAGCAAACCAGTAGCCAACATCAAACTAAATGGAGAGAAACATGAAGCAATCCCACTAAAATCAGGGATTCGACTGCCTACTCTCTCCCTACTTATTCAATATAGTTCTTGAAGTCCTAGCCAGAGCAATCAGACAACAAAAGGAGATCAAAGGGATACAAATTGGAAAAGAAGAAGTAAAAATATCACTATTTGTAGATGATATGATAGTATACTTAAGTGACCCAAAAAAAAATTCCACCAGAGAACTCCTAAATCTGATAAACAACTTCAGCAAAGAGGCCAGATATAAAATTAACTCAGACAAATCAGTTGCCTTCCTATACTCAAAGGATAAACAGGCTGAAAAAGAAATTAGGAAAATAACACCTTTCACAATAGTCACGAATAATATAAAATATCTTGGAAGTTGACATTCAGACCTAACAAATAAAAAAATCTGAACAGACTGAAAAAAATGAACAACTCTTCTTGAATTCATAATAGTAGTGAAGAAGAAGGCCAAGCTACTGCCAAAAAGAATGATTTCAGGTAGGACGATATACTGAGATGTAGAGCAGAGATCTCGGGGACTAAATGCCTTAGTGAGCACCTGAACTATGGTTGACAAATCACTAGATGCTTATCCTGAAAGTCTTAGAGCTAAAAACTCCAAGGTGCTCCATTCATAAGGAGGCTTCAACACTAGTACAAAATTGAGCAAGGTAGCTTAGCTAGGTGTTCACAGTAGGCACTGGAAAAGAGGCAGGGATGGGGGAAAGAAATTGTTTTAAAAATATTCCATAATACTATGTTCTTTCAAATATTTATTTTTTAGTTTTGTGTGAATGAATATTATGCTTACATATATGTATATGCATCATGTTTGCCTAGTGCTCATGGAGGGTAGATGAGAATATGAGATCCCCTGGAACTGGCATTATGGATGGTTGCAAACCACCATGTGGGCACTGGGAACCAAATTCAGGTCCTCTAAAAGTATACCATATCTTTTAACTGGTGATCTATTACTCCAGCCCCATGTTCTTTTTAAAATTATTTATATTATTTTGTATGGATATGCATGCCACAATGTCTGGAGATTAGAGGACAGCATTGTGGAGTTAGTTCTATACTTTCCCATTAATCCAAAAATCAAACTCAGGTTGCCAGGCTTGTTAGCAAGTGCTATTATCAACTGAACAATCTTCCCAGCTCAATATTATGTTCCTTTAAAATAATTCCATGGAAATAGCTGAAACCAATTCACGTAAGCCACCTTGACTATATAAAAGGGAAGAGAGAACTAGAGCAATTTCTCTTCCACATAATTCACCATCACACAACTAAAAAGCCTATTTGTAGCACTTCTTTTAACTTGGTATAGCATATCTTTTTCTTGGGAAAACAGGAAAAATCATACTAAAAGGCAAAAAATAATTGGAAGAGACAGAACTAGCATTAGACAGACACAGCAGAGATGATATATGATTAGATTGTGTGTGTGTGTGTGTGTGTGTGTGTGTGTGTAATACAAAAACAGTCAAAATAATTCTAAGGAAGAACCAAAAAGAAATGCTGGGATTTCAAAACATTAGCAGAAACAGAAATTCCTGTGATAGTCTTGTTAGCAGACCAGACATAGCTAAAAGGGTTTATACCAAGAAAAAATTTCAAATATTTCAAACCAAAGAGAATTATGGCAAAAAAAAAAATCCAAGGACTGTAGAACAACTTTAAAAAGTGAAATGTGGGGGCTGGTGAGATGGCTCAGTGGGTAAGAGCACCCGACTGCTCTTCTGAAGGTCTGGAGTTCAAATCCCAGCAACCACATGGTGGCTCATAACCATCCGTAACAAGATCTGACTCCCTCTTCTGGAGTGTCTGAAGACAGCTACAGTGTACTTACATATAATAAATAAATAAAATCTTAAAAAAAGTGAAATGTGTAATGGTAACACTGGAAAAAGAAAGATCAAAACAGAAGAAATGTGCAAAATCCTAATGGCTGAAATACTCTAAGAAATTAACCTTATGTACCAAACCAAAGATCAGCAAACAGAATTCTTATAATCTCCTTCAAGAATACACTACCAGTGATCAAAGGACTTCCAACTAGGCCCTGCTTCTTTAAAGTGTCACAAAATTTCTCAATACTGCTTTCCTGTGATGTGAGCCAAGCCTTGAATCATAATGGACTCTTGCAAGATCGCAGCCTATGTCCAAATGTCACGATAAACATAAGAAAAGAAAAGAAAAGAAAAGAAAAGAAAAGAAAAGAAAAGAAAAGAAAAGAAAAGAAAAGAAAAGGACAGTGGAATGGAATATTAAAAATATTTATCACTCTCTACAAAACTCAAGTCCAAGTAGATCAAAGACCTCAACATAAAACTGGATAAACTAAATTTCATAGGAGAAAGTGGGAAATAGCCTTAAATGCTTTGGTATGGGAGAATTTCCTGAATAGAACACCAAAGGCTCAGGATCTAATGTCAATAATTGATAAATAGGACCTCATGAAACTGAAAACCTTCTGTTAATGCAAAGGACACTGTCAATAGGACAAAAGGACAGCCTACAGGTTGGGAAAAGATCTTCACAAACCCTACATTCAACAGAGGGCTAATATCCAAAATATGTAAAGAACCCAAGATGTTAGTCTCCAACAAACCAAATAACCCAATTTAAAAATGGGGCACAGAGCTAAACAGAGAATTCTCAACAGAGAAAATAGCCAAGAAGCACCTAAAGAAATGTTCTATATCCGTAGTCATCAAGGAAATGCAAATCAAAATGACTGAGATTCACCTTACAGCAATTAGAATGGCTAATATCAAAAACTCAGGTGACAGCAGATGGTGGCAAGGATATGGAAAAAGAGGAACACTCCTCCATTTCTGGTGGGATTACAAGTTTGTACAACCACTCTGGAAATCAGTCTGGCGGTTCCTCAGAAAACTGGAAATAGTTCCACCTGAAGACCCAGCTATACAACTCTTGGGCAAATATTGAAAAGATGCTCTACCATATCACAAGGACATGTGCTTTACTATGTTCATAGCAGCTTTACTGGTAATAGCCAGAAACTGGAAACAACCCAGATGTCCCTTAAGAACTGGATACCATTCAGCTATTAAAAACAAGGACATCATGAATTTTGCAGGCAAATGGATGAAACTAGAAAATATCCTGAGTGAGGTAACCCAAACCCAAAAGGACATGCACGGTATGTACTCACTAATAAGTGGATATTAGTCATAAAGTACAGGATATCCATGCTATAATCCATAGGCCCAAAGAAGCTAAAAAAGAAGGTCCAAGAGAGGATGCTTGAATCTCACTTAAAAGTGGGAATAAAATAGTCATTGGAGGTAGATGGAGGGAGGAAACTGGGTGGGAGAGGAGATGGGAGGGGAATGGGGAATCACAATCAGGTGTGGGGAGAGACAGCAGAAAAGGCCAGAGAGCTAGGAGAATAAATGGAAACCTGCAGCTGGTAGGGGGTTTGGGGGACATCTCTAGGACATGCTATGCCAGAGACCTGGGATGGAGGAGGCTCCTAGGAATCAGTGGGACTGACCTTATCTGAGACTCATAGCAGTAGGGACATGGAACCTGACAAGGTCATTTCCCACAGCCAGGCAAGACTCCCAGTATAGGGATAAGGACACCAAACCATTCATAAAACTCTCAATACAGAATTTGTCTTGTCTAGAAGAAATGCAGGGACAAAGACGAAGCTGAGACTGAATGGCCAACCAATAACTGGCCCAACTTGAGACCCATCCCATGAACAAACACTAATCCCTGACTCTATTAATGATACTCTGTTATGCTTGCAGACAGGATCCTAATGTAACTATCCTCTGAGAGATGCCACCCAGCAGCTGACTGAAACAGGCACAGGCACCCACAGCCAAACTTTGAAAGGAGCTTGGGGACTCTAATGGAAGAATTGGGGGAAGGATTGAGGGTCACATAGAAACTTCACAGGAAGATTAACAGAGTCAACTAACCTGGATACTTGGGGACTCTCAGAGACTGAATCACTAACCAAAGAGCATACATGAGCTGGACCTATGCTACCTGCACATATGCAGGAGATGTGCAGCTCAGTCTTACTGTGGGTCCCCCACCCAACAAGTGGAACAGGGGCTTTCCCTAAAGTTGATGCCTATCTGTGGAATCCATTCCCCTAACTGGGTTGCCTTGTCTGTCCTCAGTGGGAAAGGATGTGCCCAGCCCTTCAGTGACTTGATGTGCCAGGGTGGGGATACCCTTGGGAGTCCTCTATACTCTCAGAGGAGAAGGGGAGGAAGAATAGGGGGAGGAACTGTGTGAGGATGAACTGGAAAGGGAGGCAGCTATCAGGATGTAAAGTGAATAAATAAATAAAATTTTAAAATAAAATAAAATACTAGCAGACAAAATGAGCAAACTAGAATTCTATACTCAAAAAAAAAATCCTTTAAAGAGAAAGAAAAGAAAAACTTTAGAAAAACAAAGTGAATGAGACTATAACTACTTCCAAGGAAAGAATCACAAGACATCGAATCTCTGGTATTCTGATTTTAGGCCTTCTGGTACTCAATTATAAGAACTATCTGTTTTACAGTGTTTATTATAACATTCTAAATGGAAAGATGAGGATGTAACTCAATGCCAGAACACTTTTCTTTTTTTGTTTTTGTTTTTTTTTATTATTTTCTTTATTTACATTTCAAATGCTATCCTGAAAGTTCTCTATACCCCACACCCACCCCTGCTCCCTTACCCACCCACTCCCACTACTTGGCCCTGGCCTTCCCCTCAGAACACTTTTCTAACATGCACTAAGGCCCTATATTTTATTGCTACTGCAGAAAATAACAGACAAAAGACTTTTTGTCTTTCGTATTTTGAATGGGATAAGACACCTATCTATTACAGTAAGACAATAAAATGGGGAGAAAGGTATTCAGATAGGCAAGGAGGAACTATATTTGTTCTCATATGCCTTGTCTTTCTAGAAAACATAAACAACTCAGTCCACTGGCTCCCCTCCAAACTCCACTCACTCCCCACTCTAAATATTGGAACTCATAAATGGTCATCACAGGGTTTCAGAAAACAAGGTAAATAGACAGAAATCAAGGGCTTTCCTATACTGACAAAGAATGAATGGAATTTGAAATTAAAAACATAATACTAGAGGGCCTATCCCTGCCTGCCCCAACCAACAAGTCTCTCCCATGCTGCATCCAACCTTTCAACCAAGCCAAACTCTGCACATCCTTCTCCAAGCTCTAACCCAGTGAGTCTTCCAGACATCCCCCTTTATTGACTCCCCCAAACCCATTATTATCTAATCCAGATTCCATGTCCAGTATCCCAGCCTAGTCAGGCCACCACTTCTTGCTCTGTAATTAATTTACAGAATTCCTCCAGGACCTTCCCACTTCATGTCAAATCTCTCCCCAATCAGATCTACCTCTACATTCCAGGTTTGGACTAGGGCACACATCCTGAACACAGAAGTTCAGCTGGTGCCTCATAAGAGCTTTTACCAATCCAGCTACAAACCCTGCAATCTATAGTGGTCACCTAACTGTATGATCTGCTTCTTCAATCAATAATGGCATTGTGTGAGTAACCAACAACATTTTATTGTATTTAAGGCCACTCTATAAGATAGAACATGTTGTTCTATCTACACAGAATACTGCTTGGGTATCTGAAACTGTATAGGTCTTGGGCCTAGGGGAAAAGCAAATAATACTGTTCTGTTAAAGAAATATAGCAGTAAATATAGGTGACTCCTAATGACATTCTGCTATACCCATAGATCAGTGTCTTCCTCAACCATCACCTGAGAAGTTTCCTCCTGCAGTAGATTGGAACAAATACAAAGACCCACAACTAGACAATGTATAGAGAGACACTTCAGAACAGTCCCAAATGGGATGTTTTCATCAAAACTCTCCCCTCAAGGATCATCGAGTTACACAGAAGAGGAGATGAAAAGATTTTAAGAGACAGAGGAGATGAATGACTCCAAGGAAACCTTGTCTTCCAGACACAACAGGGCTGACAAACATATGAACTCATGGAAACTGGGGCAGCATGTACAGATTCAAGCCAGACAGGGTTCCAGCTCTGAGAGGGAGAAGTGAACACTATTTCCCATCTCTAACCAATCTCCAAAATTTAATTTTCTCTAATAGAATCTCATGGTATACACAAACACACACACACACACACACACACACACACACGGGGGTGGGGGTGGGGGAGAGAAACAGACAGACAGACACTCACTTAGGGTAAACTCTTGTGCTCAGTAGTAGACAGGCAACATGAAATGAAATCAATGGTGTTGTAGTGTTTTTCTCCCTCACATTGCTTTGTTTGGCTACTAAGTGATCTTTTATTTGTATCTTATGATTTCTGATTTTGTGTTTTAATGGGTTTTGTAGTGTTTGTGTGCTTCTTGCGGGTTTTGTTTTGTTTTAATATTTGGATTATTTGTTTTTTATTTGCCTATGAGTTTTTGAGGGAGGGAGGGAGGGAGAGAGAGACAGAGAGAGAGAGAGAGACAGAGAGAGACAGAGAGAATA
>NC_034613.1:86953521-86973858 GCF_900095145.1 Mus pahari
AAGAAGAAGAAGAAGAAGAAGAAGAAGAAGAAGAAGAAGAAGAAGAAGAAGAAGAAGAAGAAGAAGAAGAAGAAGAAGAAGAAGAAAGAAGAAGAAAGAAGAAGAAGAAGAAAGAAGAAAATGGCTAAGAAATATCTCAAAAAATGTTCATGGTTCCTGGGAATTAGGTAAAAGCAAATCAAAACAAGTCTGAGATTTCGTCTTACCCCAATCAGGGTAACAAAGATCAACAAAACAGCTAAGAACAAATGCTTGAGGGGGTTTGAGGGAAAAGGGAACACTCATTCATTGTTGATATGACTGTTAACTGGTTCAGCCACTTTGGAAAGCAGTGTGGAGACAGGGGAGGAGGAATGGGATGAGAAATAGTTGGAGGGTGGACCAGGAGGAGGATAATGCCTGGACTGTTAAAAAAAAAAAAAAAGAGTAAAGACAATTTAAAAAAAAAGAATCCTTAAGACTCAAATAGAAGAAAAGTTAATTTAAAGTAGGCTGAAAGAACTTCTAGACTGGCGAACACACTGAGGTACTGGGATGATGGCTAGCCTGGGGCATGTTTTATCTAGCTCTTCCTAAACTAATCACTTATAGTAAAGTGCAAACTAAGTCATGAGTACTCCAAGTCAGTCTAGCAGAATGCTGAACTTGAAAAGAGGACATAGGATTTCCCCTTTGGGGCTAATCAGAAATATATGAAGCCTAGACTTGCACTGGCATGTGAGGTATGGGCAGTTTGATAGGGTCGAGCCCTTTAACCTATAAGTGTAGACATTAAAGGTGTGATTTATTGGCACTGGAATCATGACAGGTATTTGTTAGACTGGGCTTGTTCACAGGAATGTGGTTTGTATAGAGAAAAGATGAAAGGGCAAGGGGCAAGGATCATGCAATCTGAGTAAGAAAGACTTTTTGTTACTGTTAGAAAACAAAAGACATGGGGCTGGAGAGATGGCACAGCAGTTAAGAGCACTGACTGCTCTTCCAGAGATCCTGAGTTCAATTCCCAGCAACCACATGGTGGCTCACAACCATCTGTAATGGGATCTGATGCCCTCTTCTGGTGTGTCTGAAGACAGCAACAGTGTACTCACATACCTAAAATGAATAAATCTTTTTTTAAAAAGACATGTAAATCTACTAATAAAGTATTGTTAATTGGATCAGCTAAATGGGCCCTATTAGAGTATATACTAGCTTATATACTAGCTTGATATTGGAAATTAAAAGAAACTATCTCATAACTGAAATATGTAAAATCTTCAAAACTGAAATACTCACAATGTCTTGGGTTTTGTTGGAAAAAACTTCTAAGGGGATGGGTAGTCCTCAAGAGTTCCGTAATGGAAGTGTTTTATAAAACAACAGTAACAAAAAACAAAAGCAGAATTACGCTTTGTGGAGAATGCAAAGAGGATATGCACTGGAGAAAAACTACTTTTCTCCTAAAGACTGACTTTGGAAGTGCATCAGGAAACCTTAGACATAGTTACATATAAGCAGCTCTTAACTGACCAGAAATGAGTCTTTTAATGCATGGGTGGCAGTTACAAGGTTTGGAAGGTTTTTGAATAAGAGACAACAGTTGAAAATGGCTCTGAAAACAGCTAGCAAATCGGACTGATGCTGATAGTGTGTGTGTGTGTGTGTGTGTGTGTGTGTGTGTGTGTGTGTGTGTGTGTTTTCAATGGGAATAGATATTAACTCTCAACTGAGCTTCTCTTACCCACTGGTGTATAAAAATGTTCACCAAGATATGAAATAACTAGAACAGAATGTATTATGGTAGTGTGAATTGCTGAGTCACATTTCTTTAGATTAAAAAAAAAACCCACATTTTACACTTCTTACCAACTAACAATGGCCAAAGAGATGACTTCCTCTGAGTAATAGAGAATCAGAACAGACCATTTAAACAATGGGCTTAGGGTATAGCATGGTGGTAGGGTACCTGCCTAAAATGGGAGGTTCAGACTTTTTATGAACTATTTGTATATCTTTTATCTAAAAGATTTATAAGAATAGATATTGTCCAAGTGGGAATGTTCCCACTCCTACTACTAAAAAACAAAAACCTATCAGTGAAACCAAAGACTGTTAATGATATGCTAATGGAAGCTAGACTTACAAAGAATTAATACAAAGAATAAATAAATAATAAAGGTTAAATAAATAAATACTGAGTGGGCTATAGGCTGCTTCTTCACCTTGAAAAGTGTACAAGATATAGGGGAGGAGACACTAAGGGAGTATTCTCAATAGATACACTCTTTGGCTTCTGAGTGAACTGAGGGAAAGAGGCTGGAAAAGGATGTTGGTATAAATGCAATTCTTCCCAAAGGGATAAAATACTGGTATTAAGACTATATATTGTTCTTCTTATCTCTTCCATATCACCTCAGTTTTCTGTTTCTGACTTATTTAAGTAGCTGCAGGATCATGTCTACTACAAGTGCTAACAACAGAATCACTTCTAAGCGGGAAACTATACCTGGATTTCTATAGTCTTTTTAAAATACAGGGTCTCTCTTCATAGCCCTGGCTGTCCAGGAACTCATTCTGTAGACTAGGCTGGCCTTGAATTTACAGAGATCTACCTAACTCTGCCTACTGAAGGTGGAAATAGGAGGATCATTGTGAGTTCAAGACCAGACTGAGCTACACAGTGAGTTCACAGCCACTCTGGGCTACAGAGTGGGACCCTGTCTCAAAAATTTGTGTTGGATAACAGCAGCCTCTTAATAAATGGTAGTGAAGAAAACTGGATATCCATACATAGAAGAGCAAAACTAGAGCACTGACTCACCCAGTATAAAAACCAACTCAAATGATCAAAAGCTTTAATGCGGAACTTGAAACTATTTCAAGGAAACAGGACAAACACTTCAAAATATTGACACAGGCGATGGTTTCTTTGATAGGACTTTAGTAGCTCATTAAAAAGCAAGAATTCATAAATGACGTGGTGTTCAGATAAAAGGCTTCTGCATAACAAAAGAAATAATCTAGTTAAAAAATACCCTACAGATAGAAGAAAAAATCCATTAGCTAATCATATGGTAAGGGACTAATACCCAGAATGTATAAATAATTTTGAAGTAACACTGGAAGAATAAATACTAGAATCAATTAAATTGGCAAGTGAGCTAAAAAGACACTTTCCAAATGAGTAAGTACAAATGACCAATAAATAGAAGAAAAATACATAGTATTATCAAGCCATCAAGGAAATGCAAATTATAGTTACATCGAGGTTGCATGTCTCCCCCGCTAGAATGGTTTTTATAGAAATGAAACTAAAAAGCAACAATGAGTACTGCCAAGGATGTGGAGAAAAATGAACACCTACACTCCATTGGTGAGAATGAAAATTAGCTCAGCCATCTCTAAAACAGTATAGAGGTTCTTTTAAATATTAGAAATAAAACTGCTATATGATCAAGGTGTATCATTCCTGGGCATCTGAAAGAAATGAAACACACAAGGAAATATCTGCACACTCATGTTTATGGCTACACTAGTCACAATAACCAAGATATAGAACCAGCCTAGATGTTCATGAACAAATGAATGGATAAAATTTATGTCTTTCTATCTATCTATCTATCTATCTATCTATCTATCTATCTATCTATCTATACATACATACATACATACATACATACACACATATACAATATCACACACACACACACACACACACACACATTCCCTATATAATGGGAGTCAATGCATTTACTAGACTAGTATTGCTATCTAAATCTGGTTCAGCACAGTGGCTAAATCTAATGCTCATCCTTAAAAATAGATTTTTTTAGTTAAAAATGGAGAAAAGGAGAAATAAAACATCGAGAGAGAACCCTAATGAAAACTGGGCTTAATGTGACACTGTATCGGTTTAGATCCCTTAGTTGTAATATCTGTATTTATCTGGTAAAGTATATTGATGATGGAGGGTGATTATAGGTAAATAGGGAGAATGGATATTTGAAAAAAATCTCTGTACTGTCTTCTCAATTTTGCTGTAAACCTAAAACTACTCATTAAAAAGCAGTTAGCCCACCCCAGAAAGGCAAACACTGCATGTGCACTCTTATCTGTGGTTCCTAGCTCCAAATCCTCAGTGTGAGTATAAAACAGAGGGCCACAGAAACCAGGAAAGTATAAAGGATCAATAGGTGGGAGAGAGGTGCTTGAAATGGAAATAGCGAGATGCAGGTAATATGAAGTGGGAAACGGGAAGGAGGCGGCTCCAGATCTGGAGGAGGTCATTTAATACAGACAGAGAAGGAGGGAGAAGGGACAAATAATATTAGGGTTATTTGATAAAGCCTCAAAGAATCATATTATTTTATATTTACCTAAAATTATATATAATACATATAAGTATGTGTTTATATGTACATGTATCTAGATAGATAGATACATGCACATAGAAAACATATATGTTATATATACATGTATATAATATATGTACATATATCCTAAAGGAAGTTAAGCCATGTGGGCTACCAATGTTCCCTAAAAGAAGCATAGACTAACAAAAACTCTAGTACCAGGAACGAAAAACCTTCCTTTGAATGGTTGGTCAGCANAGTTCAGGTGACTCTCAAAACTAGGCTATCCATGTAGCCCTTGGTGGCCTCTCAGGTTGAGGAANTCCCCTATTGTTGAAGATGCTTAGGACACAGGATTCAGATGATTAGAGCTGGATCTGACCTGAAAGCCTCTTTTCTGCACTCTAGTTCCCATGGTGACAGAAACATATACAAGCTGCCAATGGAGGGAAGCAATTAAATAGTCCTCCCCAGGTGCAATACCTATGAACTATGACAATTACCAGCAGGGCAAGGTGTGTGCAAAAGTGCAGTAAGTGGCACTCACACATTTGAGGTAACCTACAGCTGTCTAATTGGACTTGGAGCTCATTTGATAGGAGGAAAATCTTGCCTGGAACTTGAAACCTAGCCCAGTTTCTGGGGCCAGTGAGGTCATGAACCTTGAAAAGGAGCTTCTACTGCTAATTTGCTAGGCCAGCATAATTCCTAACTACATTATAAATCTCATCCTGATACCCACAGATGAATGTAGCTACCACCCCTCATCAAAGAAGCCTCTCTTTATAGCAGATGGAGACCATCACAGAAAACCACAACAGGGCATAATGCAGAAATCAAGAGATCATATGATACCAAGACCAGTGAATACGTCTATATTATAGCTTCTACAGCTTGCTTAGGGAACATCAAGGAATAGCAGGAAGAAAGTTACAAAAGAGCCACATGACCAGGAAGTCTGTCATGAAACAATCTCTCCTAGAAATGGCTACATAAACAATGACAATATCAATGGATATAATGATGGAATGGGGGGAATGTTTCAGGCTCTCACCGTTAGACTAAGAACCACAGGTTCCTAATGACTGCTGGGAGAAGGAGAATTAGCCTCTAAAGTGGAAATTTAAGTGTTCTTTGGAAAATCAGTTGGAAGTTCTTTTGCTGGGGTAAACACATGAAGGAACGTTTTGTTAAAGTGGACACAGGTGTGAAAGGCTAAGGCAGACTCATGAAGCAGACACAGGAGAGAGGATGTTCTGCTAAGGCAAGCATGTGAAAGAACATGTGATGAAGGATTCTTTGCTAACACCATACATGTACTGGTCTGCCTTACATTGCATAGTTGAGCTGAATTTATTGGGACTCCATAGAGAGAAACGCACCAAAAAACTTCTGGTGGTGTGCTGCAGTTTGTTGCCACTTCAGTGGACTCAGGCTGATTAGATGCATGTGTTAAGGCAAGACCAGTACTGAGGCAAGACACATGGAGGACACGTGATGTTTAGAGGGTATAAATAGGACTCCACAGAGTGACAGAGACAGAGCTTGGCTTGCTAGTACAGCTAGCTGGTACACTTCAACACTTGCGGGTCTCTACTCTTCACTGATCTTCGCTCCCCTGAGAGAGGCACAGTAGAGAACTTCTCCTCCTGGTGTTCCTCTTGGTCCCTCCTGCTGACACGAGCTGAGGTTGAGGCCTGGCTCTCTGTACTAGGTCATGTCACCGCTGTTGCTATCCTGACTCTACCGAACTGGACTGCTGGTGTATCCATGAAGTGTTTGCAAGTGGACTGAGCTGCTGCTGCCAGCTAATCTGTAAACTGATGAACTCCAAAGAAACTTTCTAAACCTTTCCATGTCCCTGTATCCTTTCTTTTACACTACCTCTAGGCTAGAAGGGAGTTAAACTTAAGAACCATCATTAAAAATGGGACTTGAGAAAATTAAAGTTACAAGCCTCTCCTAGACCCAAAAGGACATGCATAAATTACAGGGATGGAAATAGAGAGGAGCCTGAGGAAAAGAAGGTCCAGCGACAGGCCCAAAGTGGGATCCAGCTCAAGGGGAGGTCCCAAGGCCTGACACTATTCCTGAGGCTATGGAGTGCTCACAAAAAGGGATCTATCATGAATGTCCTCTGAAAGACCCAACAAGCAGCTGAAAGAGTCAGATGCAGTTATTTGCATCCAACCAATGGACAGAAAGTACTGACCCCTGTTGTTGAATTAGGGAAGGCTGAAAGAAGCTGAGAAGGGCAATTCTGTAGAAGGACCAGCAGTCATAATCTTTCAAACACTGGACTACCAAACAGACAGCATATACCAGCTGATACGAGGCCCCCAACACACATGCAGTAGAGGACTTCTGGACCTGTGTTCATTCAGAAATGATACACCTAACCCTCAAGAGACTGGAGGCCCCAAAGAGTTTAGAGGTCAGGTGGGGTAGGGGGTGGGGCATCCATGTGGAGACAGGGGGTGGGGTGGGGAGGGGGGAGGGGCAGGGAATAGAATATGGAGTGTAAAATGAATTACAAATAAAATTAAATTTAAAAAAATAGGACTTAATAAAACTAAAGTTACAAGCCTCCCCCAGAGATAAGCACTCTTATTGGTTATCCAATGGAGTATGGTCAGCCATGGAAACATATACACACAAACATACAAGCAGACTCAGTAGGTTGTACTCATACATACTTGTGAATGCTCACACACATGCATGTATGTATGTGTGTAATCATAATCAAAGAAAAGGAGACTATCAACTTGGAATGGGGGAGCATAGGAGAGTTGGAAGCATGGTACTTGGGAGGGGCTAGATGGAAGAAAAGTAAGGATGAAAAGTGATGTAATCTATTTCAATTAAGAATATATTTAAGAAAAAAATTTTTTAAATAAATGTAAGTGGGAAAAATGCAGAAACTGATCAGATATAGTGGTGCATATCTTTAATCCCAGCACTCCAGAGGCATAGGCATGCAGATCTCTTTTCAAGGCTAGCCTGGACTACTCAGTGAGTTCCAGGCTAAAAACTAAACAAAAAACAGTAACTATTTTCAATAGTTACTGTTGGGAGTGGTATTTTAGGAGAGAGTAACAGGAGATGAAGAAAATCAAAGTATGCTAATAAAAAATCAATTATGTTGGTTCCAACACTGGGAGTAATGGGAACAGGGAGACCCAGGCACACAGAAACTGGAACAGGGAGACCCAGGCACACAGAAACTCCACCAGACCAATGGCACGGGTTCCTTCTGGTCTGTATGGGCCAGTGCCCTGAGCAGACCTTGGACACAAACTCTGCAGCCAGTCCCACAATACCCAGAGGAAGCTCCACTCCCAGGCGCTCCAACATGCCCAGGATCCCAGGATCCCAGGAGCTTGTTCACACCAGGATCTCAGGGTGCCAGGGGCAGCTTGACTACCGGGAGCTCTGACACACCCAGGACCTCAGGATCACAGAATCACAGGATCACAGAGACAGCTTGACTCTGAGGAGTTGTGACACAACCAGGATCACAGGAAGATATAGGGAGGGCAGGTAGCAATAGAGATAATCAGATGGTAGGAGGCAAGCATAAGAACATAAGCAACAGAAACCAAGGTTACTTGGCATCATCAGAACCCAATTCTCCCACCATAGCATGTCCTGGATACACTATCACACCGGAAAAGCAAGATTCGGATCTAAAATCACTTCTCATGATGATGATAGAGGACTTTAAGGACATAAATAATTCCCTTAAAGAAATACAGAACACAGGTAAACAGCTAGAAGCCCTTAAAGAGGAAACACAAAAATCTTTTAAAGGATTACAGGAAAACACAAACAAACAGATGAAGGAATTGAACAAAACCATCCAAGATCTAAAAATGGAACTAGAAACAATACAATACAAAGGGAGACAACCCTGGAGATAGAAAACCTAAGAAAGAGATGAGGAGTCATAGATGTGAGCATCACCAACAGAATGCAAGAGACAGAAGAGAGAATCTCAGGTGCAGAAGATACCACAGACAACATTGACATAACAGTTAAAGAAAATGCAAAAAGCAAAAAGCTCCTAACCCAAAACATCCAGGAAATCCAGGACACAATGAAAAGACCAAAGCTAAGGATAATAGGTATAGAAGAGAGTGATTATTCCCAACTTAAAGGGCCAGTAAATATCTTCAACAAAATTATAGAAGAAAACTTCCCTAACCTAAAGAAAGAGATGCCCATGAACATACAAGAAGCCTACAGAACTCCAAATAGACTGGACCAGAAAAGAAATTCCTCCTGACACATAATAATCAAAACACCAAATGCACTAAATAAAGAAAGAAGATTAACAGCAGTAAGGGAATAAGATCAAGTAACATATAAAGGCAGACCTATCAGAATTACAGCAGACCTCTCACCAGAGACTATGAAGGCCAGAAGATCCTGGGCAGATGTCACACAGACCCAAAGAGAATACAAATGCCAGCCCAGGCTACTATACCCAGCAAAACTCTCAATTACTATAGACAGAGAAAACAAGATATCCCATGACAAAACCAAATTTACACAATATGTTTCCACAAATCCAGCCCTACAAAGGATAATAGATGGAAAACACCAACACAAGGAGGGAAACTACACTGTAGAAAAAGCAAGAAAGTAATCTTTCAACAAATCCACACAAACATAATTCCACCTCTAACAACAAAAATAACAGGAAGTAACAATCACTTTTCCTTAATATCTCTTAATATGAAAATTAATATTACTAACATATCCTAACAATTGAAATTCAAAGATATGAGGAATTAGAAATTTGTTGGCTGTCATCCAGCGGTCTCACTAATTTGGTAACTGGAAAATTAGGTCCAATATTATAGAATCCATATACACTTCCTGCTTGTTTGTACATGACAGGGTCTTGCTGTGTGCCACATAATGGTCTTGAAATCATGCTTCTCCTATCTCAGTCTCTCTATTAGTAGGATTGTTTATTTGATGTTTTTACACTATACTATGGTTTTCAGAACAGATTACATATTTCAAAATTATTTATACAGCCAAAAGAAATGTAGACAATTAATTTGGGAGGGGGCCTGTAAGAGAACAGCAAAGAGTGAGACTGAAGGCTTTGCTTGATATTTATAATTATTGTATCAATTTTGAAGAAGAGGATCTTTTAAGTTACTCTTTTTCTGAGATGAATGCTTTTCAAAATCATCACAGCCAATGAACCAGAATCTTACCCTCATCTAACGTCTGTGCCACCCTCCAAGCAGAACCATTGTTCATTTAAACAGTTGATGAATGGCTTCATGGATAGACCATCTTAATACACACACCATTTCTTAAATGAATGTAACCTGTTTTCTGTTGGCTGAGAATGACGACAATCACTCAAGTCAAATAGCTTTGACCATAGCAGGAAATCTGTATCCAAAAATCATGCCTACCACTCATTCCTTGGCACAGCAGAACTGTCAACTCTTAGCTTAGCTACTATGGAGGTAAAATCCTTTGGTGATGTGAGGGACATTCAAGTACAGTCTTATGCCAATGAACGCCAATGTCTAAAAATGGTTCTTATTTTGGGTTTGTACCACAATAAGAGCCAAGATTTTAAAGCTCTACTAAAAACAAAAGAAACAAACAAAAATACTTTATCTATTTATGTTCATTTAATAACACGTCCATCATTTTTGATTGGTATAAAATATATATTGTACTGAATATAATAAAAAATTACTTCAATTAAAAAAAGATATATAAAAAAGAAATATTTCCCCAAATTTGGCATGCGGCTTCCCATTTTATTTTAGGACATGTTTTGTTATAGGAGATGCTTTTCATATGCTTTACTTTTAACACATAAAAAGTTACTGATTTAAAAAAATCAATTACATTGTTTTATCAAAAGTCTGTTTTAAGCCAATAAAAGTTAAAAAAAAAACTAAAACTTCAAATACAAAAGAAAAACCTAAAATGAGCACTGAACAGAATAGAAGACCATTTATCTCAAACAGAGGAACAAATATGAATGAGTTCAAGCCCAGCTTAAGCAACAGAGCAAGACCTCATCATACACACACAGGTACACACAAACCTACATCCAAACCAGGCAATTTCAGGAAGTAGCATTACTTAATACAGCCTGTACCTTCTTGGGGACAAATCTTAAATGTCTTATAAGTTTATGTAAAATCAATTTTTAGAAAACTTTACCAGTTCAAATTTAAACTAAGCTAAAGTTGACTTCACTAATTTAATTTAGTGGCTATATAGAACAACCCAAACTGTTTTAAATACCTAAGCACACAATTTACACAGATACTGTGTGCTGGATAGATTTATGTTAACTTGACACAAGCTAGAGTTATCTGAAAAGAGGGAACCTCTATTGAGAAAGCACCTCCATAAGATCTGGTTGTAAGGCTTTTCCTTAAATTTTAATTAATGGGAGAAGGCCCAGACCATTGTGGGTGGTGCCATCCCTCGGCTGGTGATTCTGAGTTCTATAAGAAAGCAGGCTGAGCAAATCATGAAAAGCAAGCATCCCCACTTGGGCCTCTGCATCAGCTCCTTCCCTCAGGTTCATGATCTGCTTAAGTTCCTGTCCTGACTTCCTTCAATGATGACCAATGATATGGAAGAATAAGTTGAATCAACCCTATCCTCCTAAAATTGCCTTTTTTTTTTTTTTTTTTTTTTTTTTTCGAGACAGGGTTTCTCTGTGTAGCCCTGGCTGTCCTGGATCTCACTCTGTAGACCAGGCTGGCCTCGAACTCAGAAATCTGCCTGCCTTTGCCTCCCGAGTGCTGGGATTAAAGGCGTGCGCCACCACGCCCGGCCTAAAGTTGCCTTTTAGCCATGGTGTTTCATCACAGCAAGAGAAACCAAACAGGGTGCACTGTTAATCTAAAACAATAGAAATATTAAAACAGAAAATAATGGAAAGCTCTGGAGTCCAGTTTTTGTGTTTTACAGAGGATACATATAGCTTAGAAAAATTAAGTATGTTCTCATTGTCCAAGGCAAACAGTAAAAATTAAGTGGAAGAACACAGTAAAATCCAATTCTCTTGGATCTCCAAATTGAATTAGGTGCTTTAAAATTTCTTTACTAGTTTGTTGAATTTTATCAAATGCTGACATCTACCAGAAAAATCCTAGATGTTCTGAATGACTGTACATATTTGGAAGTAATAATATATGGCTTAATGTGTAACAATTTATTATTAATTCATACAATATCCTCCTCCTCCTTTACTTGCTTCCAAGTTAGAATTAACATATGGGGTTTGACTGTGTGCTACAGGTATATGGATTATGAAGAGTTTTTAAGTCTCATGTCGAAGAGCTTGTAAAGCAGTAATTATAATAATTAGAATGAAATGTCTTCCATAAGTCTTGGGCATCTGAATACTTGGTCCCAGCTGGTAGCTGTCTGGGAGAATTAGGTGGTATGGTCTTTCAGAATGAAGAATGCCAATGGGGGAGAAGGTTGAGGTTTCAAACCACTCACACCATTGTGAGTGCTGCTCCCTCTGTGTGGTTTGAGATGTGAGTTCTCAGCTGCTGCTCTCACTGTCTGTTACCTCCACTCTGCTACAATGGACTCTAACACTCTGGATCTTACGCCCTAATTAAATACTTACTTCTATAAGTTGTGTTGGTCGTGGTGTTTTATCCCAGTAACGGAAAATGTAAGGCACAGATAGATATTCAGTCTCTTAAATACACTGAGTGGCAATGATATCAGTTGCTAAGCTAGGTACCAGAGATACAAAGATAAATACATATACTCCCAGCCTTCAAGGGACTCTTACAGTATGGCATCTATTAAAGTTTAGTTCTTGAATTCCTCATTCCCTACTCCTTACAAATAATTTTATTGGGCCTGGAGAGATGGCTCAGTGGCTAAGAGCACTGACTGCTCTTCCAGAGGTCCTGAGTTCTTCAATTCCCAGCAACCACATGGTGGCTCACAACCATCTGTAATGAGATTCAATGTCCTCTTCTTGTGTATCTGAAGACAGCAAGTATACTCACATATATAGAATGAATAAATCTTTAAAAACTAAAATATAATTTTATTGCTGATAATTTCAAAGATGTCCCAATGTTAAAAGACAAGTTATGTTTAGTTCCCATATGCCTAAAACCCAGCTTCAACAATTATTAACTCATCCATCACTGTAAATCTGCAACTACTTCTCCAGTAATATTTTGAAGAAGTTTCCAGATATCACATCATTACACATATACATATTTCAAGGATGCATCTCCTGGAGATAGAGAATATTTTTTAGAACAATATAACCATTACCACTATCGTGCTGTCTAAAATGAATGGCAAAATTCTAAGTGCCTCGTATTCTTTAGATTGAGTTCACTTCTATTTGATTGATAAAGCCTGTTAAGAAAAAAGTGAATTTCACAATGTATACCTGAACAAATGGTGTTATAAAAAATGAGTTAGAATTCCAAGTTATCTCAATGATCAGTATTTCTCCAAAATTTAGTCAATAACATAGTGCTACCAGCTGTAAACCCTGGAAACAAAACACAGTAGACGTCGTCTATTACAGAGCTTCTGACCAAGCTTGGAATGCAGAGTTAGATGACATTTTCTGAAAGCTAGATTTTATCAAGAACTTGAGCAGAGGTTTCTCTCAATTCATCAGGAAGTAGTGAATTTTATGAATGAAAACTTGGTGACAAAATCCTTCCATGTATAGTCAAGTTCCTGATATCTTATACCATAGTAACTGTGAGAAGAAATGTGTTCCTATAGTCCTAGCTAAGATAATAAAGAAGAAGAGTCAACAAGAGTTCACTACATTTTTGTCCTTTGTGAGTTTCTATTGAGTTTACTGTTAAGGGGAATAGATATAATGAAATAATCAGGGCATATGTAAAATTTGAGGACTTATGTACTCTTACTTGATGTATATTAACTTACAGAATGATTTCCCAAAGGGTTGCATTTCTTTTTACCTTTTATACATAATAATTCACAGAGTAATTACAGAAACTCCATGAGCCATACACTGGCATTTCCATTTTACAGATGGAAAAAAACAGAAGGAAAGCAATGATAAGAAAGTTATCTAATCTACATATCTAATAGATAATTATACATAATATGAATCAAGGAAGAGTGGTTCAAAATCTATATTAGTTTCATCCACTACACAATGTATCTTTAAATATGAACTTTCTATTTAAAGCTACAATAATTTTTCTAATGGTAAATACATCATTTCTATTAAAATAACTTACTTATTTTCAGATTCTGGCATATGAAAAGTTTGTGGAAGAATAATCCGCATGAGACACCTGTGTAAAAAGCAATAGAATATATGATTCTTAGGGTTGAGGATGCAGCTTACTGGTAGAGTACCTGCCAATTTGACACAAAAACTAGAATTATCTGAAAAGAGGAACCACAACCGAGAAGATGCCTCTGTAAGACTTGGCTATAAGGCATTTTCTTAATTAGTGATTGATGGGAGAGGGAACCAACCCATTGTGCATTAGGCCACCCCTGGGCTGGTGGTCCTGGGTTATATAAGAAAGGCTGAGTAGACCTTGGGGAACAAGTTAGTAAGCAGCATTCTTTAACGTTCTCTGCTCCAGTCCCTGCCCTCAGATCCTGCTTACTACCTTCAGTGATGAAGTCTGATTGGGAAGCATAAACCAAACAATCCCTTTCTTCCTCGAGTTACTTTTGGCCATGATGTTTCATCACAGCAATGGAAAGTGATCTAGGATAGAGGCCCTGGTTTCCATCCCCAGCATTGTGCAAAAGAAATTAAGGGATGCAAAGAGACAGGGAAGGAGAGAAAGAGGGAGAAAAGGAAGCAGGGAGGGAGAGAATAAGAGTTAAAGCAAGAGCAAGCAAGTGAGGCGGACTCTTAAGAAGAAATATATTTAAGTTATTATTCCAATTTATTAACTTTGATTATCCCAAGATGCAAAAATGAGAAAAATAGGGGAAAATTAGTCTTACTTGTAGATCTTGGTATTGCTTTAAAGTTTGCAATAAATTTTATGATTCTGGAAGTAAAATTTAATAAAATAATTTTAAAACAAAATTATTATTTATAATAAGCTATTTAACAGTTCCAAGTTCATATCAGAAGAGAAACATCAAGTATAGTATACAACTCTTTATATTTTTTGCTGTAGGAAACCTATAACTGGTTTTTTAGTCTTACAGAAGAACCACAAATCTTTTAAAGGACTTGGAAGCATTACTACAAAATGATATGATAAAGTAATTGATAATTTCAAACCTGAATATGCTTTTTAATGAAATACTATCTGAGCCTGCAACAGTCGTACACTGCTACCCTGTAATCTCAGTGCTTGGGAGTCTGAGGCAAGAGGGTTTTGAGGTTAAGGTTAGTCTGGGATACAAAGTATGATCCTGTTCATAAAATAAAATAAAACTTAAGATAAAAAAATAAAATGAAATGATGGAGCCAGAAGCTCATGTGTGGTAGCGCATGACAGTATACAGGAGCGAAAAGCATCAAGGTCAAGACCAGTTCCAGGCTAAGAAGAATTGTATTATGAGTCGGTGCATTGCCTGAAGTAGGTTGATAAGCAGTACAACAGATCTAATATCCTTTGGGCTTCTTATTTTTCACAGTCACAACTATAGGGGCCTCAAGTCTCTGGAGGATTAAGCACATCGTTTCCCACTGAGGTCAGACCAGGCACTCCTCTGCTATATATGCACCAGGAGCCACGGATCAGCCTGTGTATGTTGTCTGGTTGGTGGCTCAGTCTCTGAGAGTTCCCAGAGGTATGGGTTAGTTGAGACTGGTCCGACTTGGGATTCATCTCATGAGCAGGCACCAAACCCTGACACTATTACTGATGCTAGGATGTGCTTACAGACAGGAGCCTAGCATGGCTGCCCTCTGAGAGGTTCTACCAGCAGCTGACTGAGACAGATGCACATACTTATAGCCAACCATTGGGGAGCTCTATGGTTGAGTTAGGGGAAGGAATGAAGAAGCTGAGGGGGAGGCCGACCTGAGAATCTTTGTTACTGGTTCTTACTTAATGGCTTTGATATCATCAGCACTATCTTGGCAGTTTGCAAATTAAGAGTAAGAAGAGCAGAGAGATCTTTACATGTCCACAGATTACGAATTTCTTACTTTAAACCTCCAAGTACTTCTTTTGGGTCTTTTGAAAGTTGACATAAATATTCCAAAGCTTTTTCTGCCACAAATTGCTGTCCATTCTAAAAGGAACAAACATAGTATGTTAAATTACACACATCTATAATGAAAGTAATGCTCAGTACAGGTTGTCTATATGCTTGCCTATTACAAAGAAATATATTTGTCTTTTAGAACTATCTAACACTGTAGAATGAAGCTATAATTCATTGAAATAAAGAAACAGGTTCATTTTTTTTCCTCAGAAACTCAACTTCTGTTTTTCTTGTGTTCATTCTTTGGCTCTTTTTATTCTGTTTCTTTTATCCTGTCTCAATTTGTTTATTTTTGTTTTATCTTATAGTACTGTATTTTTTATTATTTTTTTATGTCTGTTTTCTTTTTCTTTTTTTAAACATAGCTCACTACTTTAAATTTATTTTTGCTCTTTCTGCACACATTCCCATGTGTTTTCTAACCATGTTTTTTGTTTGCTAGAACAAATGGCTCATACATAGCTTTGGGCTCCTATAGTACTCATTCCTTCCACCCAAAATAACTGCTTTTGTTCCTTCATCATTAAAATCATCCTGAACATTTATGCATCTGCTTCATAGAGGTGCCTTTTTAACAGTATTGACCACAGTTTACTTCACAAAGGCATTCTGCATTGGGAATCTCTCCTTTTGGTTCAGGGACTCCTCTCATCACACCTTCCGAAAGCTCCTGTCATGTCTACAGTAGCTCTCCTCTGAGTAGGTGGGGGGCCCCCTGGATATCAAGCCTCTGTGACACTAGGCACCCCCTATCCTACTGAGGTCAGACAGAGCAGCACAGCTCGAACATATCCCACAGACAGTAGATGCCTATTTTCTAAGGAGAGTCAAAAAAGGGTGTGGATCCAGATGCGAGGGGAGGTAGGGAGGAACTGGGAGAACTAGGGAGAGGGAAAATGGTGATGAGAATGAACTGTATGCAAACAATCTGTGTTCAATGAAAAAAAAAGAAAAGAAAAAGAAGCTCACAGTTTCCCAGCCACAAGCACAGCCTTGCTACGTCTCCTTATTTTTGTTTTAACCAGTAACCAAAAGAACCCCAGATTGTTGAATTTCCTGATTTCCAGTATGCCGATACCTTAAAGGCTCTGTATATTCCCCCTTTATTTCCTTTTCTCATTTTTCCCAGCTCCTCCAACCCTTTCATTATACACATTTAAGTTTGGTACATTATCAAAAAGGCCTTATCTCTGAGAGATCTCTTCTCTAAAAGTTCCCTCCATGTTACTTCTGCCATGGAAATGTAGGTTTCATCCAAGGATACTGCTCACATGGGAAACTTCTCACGTGCCAACTGATTTTGCTTTCATTCCCTTCCTACCCTGGAGGCAGGGTACGTGTCTTCATTTTTCAGTTCTCTATTTTTGGATTATTTTCACCCTTTCTTCCCTGAAAGCCACCACTTTAAATTTCTTGTCATCAGACTATATCCCTTATTATCCCCATGATCTCTATATTTCTTACTGCTGCCATGGTCTCTATAACCTTTATTGTTGCCATGGTTCCTATATCCTTTATTGTTGCCATGGTCACTATTTCCCTTGTTTCTATGGTTCCTAGGTAATTTCTTCTCATTTATTGGTGTATTCACTACTGCTAAGCTATTTTATCCAACCCCCTCTTCTCCCTCATCTCTCAGCATTTTCAATGCATAGATGGATCATCTTCCTAATATTCTAGCTTTTAAATGGCTTAAATTCTATTCCATTACTAATAATTACAACAACTTCATGCTGGCATAAACTGCTCTAAAGGGTTTTAAATTTTTTTAAACTACAAAGTGGTGAAGTCACTATGGAAATCTGTGTGGCAGTTCCTCAAAAACCTAGAAACAGATTTACCATTGTTCAGCTGCACAACTTCTTAGCATACTTCCAAAAACTCCTATAGCCTACTATAGAGATACTTGTACATCTATGGTTATTGCAGCTTTATTCACAATAGCCAGGAAATGGAAACAGCCTAGATGTTCATCAACTGATCAATGGGTAATGGAATATGAGACATATACACAATGGATTCCTATTCAGCTGTAAAGAGAAAGGAAAATTTCAGGTAAATAGATATAGCTGGAAAATATACTGAGTGGGGTGACTCAGATTTAGAAATCCAAATGCCACATGCTTTCGCTTATTTGCGGATCTTGGATATGAATCTTTAGGTTTGAGTGTTTAACCTGAAATAATCATAAAAGAGTGGAAAGTAGAAAGAGACCATTTGGGGAGGTGGTGAGACGATACTCTCTAGAAAGTTGGCTAGTTGGCATAGGTGCTTTGAACAGGGTAAATGAAAAGTTGGGGGAGACTCAACCGGAGGATTAATATAGAATGAGGAGAAAAAAAGGATAAATGATGTTTGAAAAGGCCATAGGAAAACCAAGTATTTTATAGGCTTACTTAAAATTACAATTTTAATGTAATTACCTCTATATGGCAAGATAATGCTCCCACAAGAGCCAACGACTCAGAAGTCCACTTCCCCTCAGTTGTTGGTCAAGGGGTCTAAGAGACCCATCAAACAATGTAGGCTGTTGTCTACTGCAATTGGTCTCTTGTCAGAACATGAACATAAAGACCCCTCTGATGCAGACACCACAGTTTGGACCATAGAAATAGAAGAAATCAAGCTGGTACTGACCTGGAAGTTAATTGACTAAGGGCTACCTCCAATATTGTTGAAAGTTGCTATGCAAACTGCCAAGGAAAAAATTACCAGGAGTCTTACATAGCTATGAAGCCTAAGAATCACAATGGGATCAGCAAGACATCTCCAATGGTGCAACAGTGATACTTGCATCTTGAGGCAACAAACAACTGTCTAATTGGACCTGAAGTCCACCTCAATAGGAGGGAACTCATACCTAGTACTGTAAACCTAGCCAAGAACTCATGGCTGGAGAGGTTATAGGCCTTCTGGTGATTTGAATAACAAGTCACCAACATCGTTAGGCATTTGAATACTTGGTTCCCTGTTGGTGATGCTGTTTGGAGACACTTAGAAGATGTGGCCTTCCTTGGTCCTGTGAAGGTTCTATGCCCCAATATAGAGGAATGCCAGGGTCAGGAAGCAGAAGCGGGTGGGTTGGTGAACGGGAGAGGGGAATTTTCAGAGGGGAAACCAAGAAAGGGGATAACATTTGAAATGTAAATAAAGAAAATATCTAATTTTAAAAAAGCATTGAAAATTTTTAAAAAGGTCATGCCCTATAAAATCATCAGAGAATGAATTTATTTAATAACAAATCTAATAAAAAGTAGCAGACTTGCTGTGCAAACTTTAACAACAACAAAACAAAAGATGTGGCCTTGCTGGAGGAAGTATATCACCAGAGGCAGGCTCTGGCGGAGTCTTTTGCCGGATATACTTTGGCTTCCAATTTTGTGTTTTTACAGTTTTTTTTCTTGTTTGTTTATTTTTCAGTTTTTCTTTTTTTGTTACTTGGTTTTTAAAGAGAGAAAGAGAAATAAAGTACATGGATTTGGGTGGGTAGGGGAAGAGTAGGATCTGGGAATAGTTGAAAGCTGGGGAAAACATGATCAGAATATATTGTATGAAAATGGTTTCAATTTTAAAAGGCAAAAAAACAAAACAAAACAAAACAAAGAAAAATTGCGAGCCCTCAGCTTGTTGTTCCACACAGCATGCCTGCTGTTACCCTTCACTTTCATGATGGAAATGGACTCTCATTACTCTGGGAGCTATAAGCTCTAAATAAACCCTGCCTTCTATAATTTGCCTTAGTCATGGTATTTTATCACAGGAACAGAAAAATAACTAATACACGTCAAAAGGCGTACTTGGTACTAATATATTACTAAAGAAACAGAGTTTCCACTGCCTTCTAAATACTTATCCTTATGACCTAAGATGAGTGAAGCTCTCGCATCTCATCCAAAAAGCTTCTCTTGTGTTTTTCAGTAGATGTAGACTATTAGATCTATAATTGGTTAAAAGGCAGAGAGAAAGTGACTATGGGCACCAACCATCACAACCTCTAAACCTAAGGCTTGGAAAAAATTGTGGAACAGTGGGCAGAAAGATTGTAAGAATCTAAGGGCTAGAATGACAGCTCCATAATAGTTTTTTCCCCCTTGGAAGGACAGAAATGTAGCTCCCATGAACAATCAACAATATGGTTGCCTGTATAAAATCTACAAAGACAACACCAATTTATACATCAACATGGATAGAGAAAGTTTCACAAGCCTCCAAGCCCCCATTCCCTAGATGATGAGCTACAGAAAGTCAATAGCTGCTAAGGGAAGAGGAACAAGTTTTGTTTTGTATTTTTTCTCTCTCTCTTTCTTTCTGACAAAAGACCCCAATTCTAAGGATTCATCTCCAATTACTTGCAAATAAGGGCAACATTGTTGGGAACTAAAAAGGGGGGCCCTAGGGAAGAGGGGGAAGGAAAAAGGCCCACACCCTGCCAGAGTTCCACCTATTCTCTGGTCAGTCAGGCATGGGAGGGCTGCTACGTACCCTTTCCACTCAACCCTGGGTGGGCATTCCTATATCCCACTCTTCAGGGGGTGGCTAAGGGGCAACCCTACCTGGGGACACTGGAACTATCTTGCTAAAGCCTCAGGGTTATAGGAGAGAGGGATGAGGGTAGAGGTTCCCAACACCTGTGAGAGTGTGTGCAGCCTTGATGAGCAGAGACTCTCTATGGTTTAAGAGCTTTATTATAGAAATGCAGGGAGAAAGAGAGAAGGTAGAAAGGAGGGAGGGAGGGAGGGAGAGAGAGAGAGAGAGAGAGAGAGAGAGAGAGAGAGAGAAGAAGAAG
>NC_034613.1:86974029-86984429 GCF_900095145.1 Mus pahari
GAGAGAAGAAAAAGAGAAAGGAGAGAGGAGAGAAGACAAAGAGAGGGTAGAGTGAGGGATAAGAGGGAGACAACTAAGAGAGTAAGCAGTAAGAGGGCAAGGTGGGGCTGAACAGCTCTTTTTATGGTCTTCACTGTTGCTAGGTAACTGGGGAGGAGTTTAGCCTGAAGGTCAGAAGCTTGGGCTATTGTCTACATGACTACTGACCATGCTTCTCTTGTGGGGGCTGTAGGGGGCGGTAACTTAGGCAGGAGCCAGAGTTCCAGGAGCATGAGGAAATGCCTACCATGTCATGAAGGTTAATTATCACCACCAGGGTTCAGACCTCAGCTCAACTGGAGACCAGCCTGCGATTCCCCACAGAACATCAGACTCTAGGTTTTGTATATGCATACATACACTACACACAAGACTAAGAGGTCATGAGTTTAACAGGGTGTGACTGGAGACACAGGAAGAGTTGGAAGCAGGAAGAGGGTGAAAAGGATGAAAATACAGTGTAATCATGTATGAAATCCTCAATAAAAATAAATTTATAAAAAGAGCACATGAAGTTGGGAGGAAAAAGGGGGAAATGGAGGGGAAGAAAGGAAGGTGGATTTGATGATGAAAGCACATATGCATATTTCAATTCTCAAACTAAAAAATTATTAAGAAAATTTAATAGAATAAAATCATTTTGCTTAAACAAACAAAGTGGATATTGGAGTATTTGTAACCTCAACTACAGAAATTTGTGCTAAGCAGCCCAGAATAATATTTGCCTTATTGGGAAGTAGTGGATGGACCAACTTAACAACTTTTATAAAAATGTAACATCTTTCCAAGTAATAAATTATCCCTTTCTCTTCCTCTTTCTCCTCTCTGTTCATTAAGGCTCTCCTTATGTTCTTCATACTGGCACAAACTCATTATGTAGCTCAGACTAGTTTCAACTTTGTGACTGACCTCTTTGCAGGGATGAACATTAAAGGAAATTACAAATTCATGTAGTGACTTCTTGTCAACTTCTTTTGGTGTGAATTTCAACTGAGGTATAGTTGACTGTTTCACTAGTTAATTTGGTGGCCAAATAGAACAACCCAAGTATGATGTCTTTAGTAATAATCTAGTTCAGGCAGGCAAAAAATTGAGGTTGGCATTAACGTGTATTGTTCTGGGGGATTCTATAGCCTTCTTTGCCAACAACTCATATCCCAAACCTGGTACTGAGACTTTCATTTAATTTGGCTTCTGGGAGGTGCATTTCCCACACATGCAAGATGTCTGTAATCATTTTCATTAACTTACAAAATGGTAGGGTTTCACGGGGCTTTCTCACACATCTTTAGTTTGGGTTAATTCTCTCCATACTATTCCTTTCCCTAACGTCCTGATCCTCACTCCAATTTAAATCTTCTCACACCAAGTCTTTCCCTCCTCTGCCTTCATATCCCATGAGTCCTGCTAATCTCCTTCCTTAAGGTTTCTCTTTCCTCTTCACATCTAATAGCCTCTTTCTAGCATTTTACCTCCACAGACACTCCAGTTTAAACATACCAGTGGAAGAATTCTAAGGTACAACCTGCATAGGAGGGAGAAAACGTGATTATCCATTTGGGCCTAGATATCCTCACATAGTAAAACTGTTTTCAGTTCCACTTTCCTGAAATTTCATTTCCACTTATAGTTGAATAAAAATTCCATTGTATATATGTACTACAACTTCATTAACCAGTTCATTGATTGATAGACACCTAGGCTGTTTACATTTCCAGAATATTGAGAATAATTCCATTTTCTGACCACTCTCTCCACTATCTATGCATTCTCTCTACTACTGAGTATAGCAATCTTGCAGTAAAACCTCCAACATATTGATGCTTCCAACTTTTCACTGCATCTCAGTCACTTAATGTCTTCTAATACACCCACTAAAAATTCTAGGGTTCATTATAATTACTCTACTTTTACTGACAGTTTTCATTCATTGTATTCATTTTATAAAGTCTAGTTAAGTCCAATTTTGCACTGACTTACTTTTTCTCTTTCATTCATTAAACAGAATTCAGAGGCTGTTTAAATGATTCAATTATTTGCTTTATTTTTGAACACCATCAAATGAGTCTTAATGCTGTAGGCAAGCACATGATGCTTCCTTAGTCATCCACTTCCTGCCTTCATGAATGATTAGTTTATACTGTCTTCAAATCATATATATATATATATATATCCATCCTAATGTCATCGCTTGACAGAAAGTGCAATCCATTAAAGAAGAATGAAAGACAGTGACTGAATAAAACAGAACTAAAACCTAATTGAGGTTCAAAGCAGAATAGTCAACTGTATTGATTACTGATGATAGTAAAGTATGAGAACTAAGATTAACCATTGAAATATACAGAACCAGGTCACTATGACTGTAAGAGGAGCAAGTTGGTATGCTCCCCTAAACAAAGCTTGTCAGGAGAGAAAGTTTAGGAGATATGAAGGAATAAGTATAGACATTTCAGAGGAGTTTTGTTACCAAAACACAGAAAATAAACTAGATAGTAGTTGGTAAGAAGATGGTAAAGACAGTATTTTTTTTTAAGTTTCTGATTATTTGAATAGGACAAGAGGATATTTACAAGCTTTGGAATTAATTCAGTAAAAGAAAACACAATGGTAACAGGTGATTTCAGAAGCTAGTGTCTAAATTGAGAGGTTGGCTTTAGAAAGGAGTTTACCCACAACAATCGTTGAAAAGATAAAATATATACGGTGTGATCCCTATACAGAGAGGTAGCAGTAGGAATTCGTGGAAGTTCTCAACAGTTCTTTGAGGTTTAGAAGCTAGAATATGTACGTATTCATGGTGGAGGGTAAATTTTATGAATGGCTACTGTTGTGATTTAAAGGTAAAATATCTCCCATAGGTTCATATATTTGAATAATTAGTTCCCATTTGGTAGTGCTGTGTGGAAAAGTTAAGGAAAATCTAGAGGGTAAAGCCTTGAGAGAGGAAGCATGTCACTGGGAGCAGGCCTCGGGGCTTTTTAGCCCGGCCCACTTCATGCTCTGTCATTTCTGGTTTACTGACACAATGGGACTGGCTGGCCCATGCTCCTACCACCACTCCTAGAATTGCAAGCCCAAGAAACTCTTTCACCCTTAAATCACTTTTGTACTGTATTTTATTTATCACAGCAACAGGAAATGAAAGGAATACAGATTGAAAGATAAGGTATCTTATTCTAAAAGAGAGAGTGGTGTTACACGTCCTTAGCATGTCTTTGTCTAGCCTGTAATCCTAAAATTGGATTATCATTGTCTCCCATTCTATCTCTAATGTCTCCCTATTCAGCTCCCCAGAAACAGAAGTTGCATTTCCAAACCATGGCTTGTGGTTCTGTTTCCTGTTTGGATTTGGTATGTTTTGAGATAAAATCTTTCACTGTAGTCAAAGGCTGACCTCAAAATATTTACCTTCCTGTCTATAGGCTATGAACACCACTCCTGGCTTCAACATATTGCTTTTTATATAAACTACCAACGAAGTTTTCTTGTTTACAAAATAAGTACTATACAACCAGGCCACAGATCCCAATTCAACTTTATCTTGTATTGTTTCTCTATAGCATTATTTGAATGTTCAAGTCACTATATTAGGTAGAAGATCAAGAAATAAATCCTTTATGACTCTAACCAAACTGTCTCACAAGTCAAGTCAAGCAACACTACGTTCCCCCTATTTTATCTATATAATCTCATCCTTTAAAATATTTTTACATATCTAAATGCTAGACTTTTTTCAAAACTCAACTTGAGTTTTCTCCCTGTTGTAGAGATTTCCCAGTTCAACTCCAGGCCCTGCAGCTCATCCTCCTGCTCTGATTTTCAGTGATTCTTAATCTACAGATTAGCTATTTTGTTTTTGTTCTATGTGCTGTTTAATAATGCCAATGCACATTTTGTCCATTCAAACTAACTTGAGAACTCTATTTCAAGATCCTAGACCAACAACTTACCCAAAGTAGTTCCTAAACATAATTTGGACCATAGACTTGGATACCAATAAGCAAGGTAACAGAATCTCTGAAGGAAGAAAATTACTGGACACCAACATGGGGTACAGGATGGAAAGAAACAGAAAGTGAGAGTAAAAGAAAGGTCTAAAAATTTATATTTGACATAAAAAACACACAAGTAGTAGTAGAATCATAGAAATGAAGTTTTAAGCACAAACTTGGTTTTTATCTAGGAGAAAAAAATCAGAAACTAAAGTATTTTAAGTATGATCAAGAGTCATAGCCTAGGGGGCTAGAAAGATGGCTCAGCAGTTAAGAGCACTGGCAGCTCTTCCAGCAGACCTGGGTTCACTTCCCAGCACCCTCATGATGACTCACAACCATCTGTAAGTCCAGTTCCAGGGGTAACAGGCACACAGGCAGTACATGTACATACCTGTAGGCAAAGCACTCATACACAGAAAAGAAAAGAATTTAAATCTTTTTTAAGAGAGTCAAAGTTTATAAATCACATTTCCAATCATTTTAGTTAATTTTTATAACAGTCCTGGAAACATTATCTTTACTTGCAAGTGGTGATATTAAGATTTTTAAAAGTTAGGTATTGCCAGGTGTGGTGGCGCACGCCTTTAATCCCAGCACTTGGGAGGCAGAGGCAGGCAGATTTCTGAGTTTGAGGCCAGCCTGGTCTACAAAGTGAGTTCCGGGACAGCCAGGGCTATACAGAGAAATCCTGTCTCGAAAAAACAACAACAACAACAACAAAAAGATGAATCTGTCCCCTGCCAGTTAGATCCACTAGAATTGGCTTATAGAAAATGAGAATGGGGCCGGCAAGATAGCTCACTAGGTAAAGGCTCTCGAGAAGCCTGGCCACCCGAGTTCAACTCCCAGGACATTAATAATAAACTCCTGAAAGTTGTCCTCAAACTTCACATGTGTGTCACAGACATACATACATACAAAATAAATAAATGTAGAATAAAATTTTAAAGATTATGTACAAAAATAAAAAGAAAACAAAGGGGCTGGTGAGATGGCTCAGTGAGTAAGAGCACCCAATTGCTCTTCCAAAGGTCCGGAGTTCAAATCCCAGCAACCACATGGTGGCTCATAACCATCCATAACAAGATCTGACACCCTCTTCTGGAGTGTNCAGCACTTGGGAGGCAGAGGCAGGCAGATTTCTGAGTTTGAGGCCAGCCTGGTCTACAAAGTGAGTTCCGGGACAGCCAGGGCTATACAGAGAAACCCTGTCTCAAAAAAAAAAAAGTTAGGTATTTATTAAATTTAGAAAGGGGAGGAGGTATGGGATGTGGAACAGTCAGAGGGTGGACCAGGAGGGGGATAAAGTCTGGAAAAAGTTTATGAAATTCATAGAAATTTCAAAAAGAAATGTAAAATTATATAAATTTAATAATTAATATTAATAAATAATGAAAATAACTCAAATAATTAAATAAATTAATTAAAATTAAACAAAATAAAAATCACTTTATATAAATATAATATATAAATAAATGTATAAATGAACAGGAGAGTGTGTCTCAGAGTAAACTGTTAAGAGAGGAATAGGGATCTATTGTAGTGGCAGAGTACTTGCCTAGCATGTATGGACCAATACTCTATTTAGGCTAAGAGTTTCCCAGTTGCTCTTGAAGCTTTTTGAATTCTGTATGTTATTAAGACCAAAATTTTACAAGTAAAATCAGATGTATTTATTAAACTAAAATTGATGTTTTATAGCTATAAAAGAAAAGATATAGGTTAGTTGTTGGCATTTTGTCTAGGCTCTGCCACACAGTTACCTGGCAACAGCCAGGAGTGCCTGACTCACTATAAAAGGCTGCTTGCCCCCTCCTCCCTCTCTTGCTCTTGCTCCCTTTTCCTCTCCTCTTCCTCCTGCTCCTTACCCCCTCTCCCTATTCCCCTCCTCCCTCTCTCTCCATGTACTCACGGCTGGCCTCTAATCCTCTACTCTTTCTCTCTGCCTTTCTCTGCCTCTACTATCCTTTCCGTTCTCTTCCCCATGTTCTGCATAAACTCTATTCTATACTATACCATCCTGTGGCTGCTCCCTCAAGGGGAAGGGATGCCCAAGTATGGGCCCAGAGAGGCACCCCCTTCCCCCACACCATACTGCACATCCACCAATCATATTCCTTCTTTCTCCTTACATTTTTATAAAACACAACACTAGTCATACTAGTAACCCACATCTTTACTCCCAGTAAAGGTAGAGACTGGTATATCTCTATGAGCTCAAAGCCAGCCTGGTCTACATGGTAAGTTCTAGACTAGCCAGAACTGCATAGTGAGAACACTACCACCAACTCTGAAAAAAAAAATACCACAAATGTTTAAACCATTTCATTTAGTTTAAACTATTTCATTTAAATTGATGAGAAATGTAAATTTCAAAGCAGATACATATTTATTTGCATGGTGTGATATATGCCATACTCTACCTTTTCAGAGTTGGGATGTAACATGGAGCCTTGTGCATGCTAGGCAAATGCTCTACTAGGAGCTATATTCTCTGCCTGAAATAACATTTTTAAAATCTGAAGTTTCTTTTATTTTAAAATATCATTACTATTATAATCATCATTGTCATCATTATTATTAGTGTGTGTGTGTATGTGAATGTGTGTGTAGGTGCATGTGTGTGTATGTATGTTCGGTGGGAAACACATGTGGAGGTCAGAGGACAACTATGTCAAGTTAGTTCTCTCCTTCCACCTTTATGTGGGCTTAGGGAGTTAAAGGTTCAGGTCACCGAGCTTGTGACAATTGCCTTTATCTTAGTGGTCCTAGAGCTTCGTTTAAAATTAGTGTTTTGCTATGTTTATTTTAAACACATATCTGTTTCCTCAAAAGAAAAAGAAACAAGACAATTCTATAAGAAGCTTGGGTGAAAATGTGAGACAAAACAGGAAAGAAGGGCTTGGCTATGCCTAGGTGATGGTGATTTTATGAAGTCTTCAAAAAGGGAAAGAGTATAATAGTAGATGCTTGTGTTACCTCTAGAGCAAAATCTATACATAAACTTAGGATTTTGAGAGTTGAAACTCCAGCTTCAATTAGTCCACGATCTTCTGGTTCTCCATCCGTTAATGATTTCTTTAAAGCACTGACCGCCTGTAAAGCTGAAACAAACAATAAAAATGTGAGATCTTTTCATCAAAGATAATATTTATGGCTATTTCACAATGAATTTTGAATCATCTTAAGAATATCTGTATCATTAGAAAGATAAAATGCATTAAGTCATATGAATTAATAAGCTACCAAGAAGGATATGAATATTACAAAAATGCCTAAACAACTGTATTTGTGAGAATCCAAAGATATATGGATATAGCCTTGAAAGCAAACAAATACAAAATGTTCATCTAACACTAAATGTAAGAATAAAATATGGAACCTAGAACCTAATTTCCATTACTAGTGGATGGATTGAATACATTGTGGGACATTCACAAAATGGAGTATATAACACTATTGAAATGGAATGAATATATTATATTTCATTATATGTCTTAAAGGTGGATAATTGTACATTGAATGTGTGCAATAGATATTAAATGATAAATAAGTTATACATAATAGCCAAAAGGTGATAAATCTATTCACAATATTCAATTGATCCAAAACAAGTAAAAAGCAAAACAGCAACAAAGAATAGATGGCATAAATGAAATACCAGCAATGTAATGCGGAATTTATATCCAGTCAAGCTGAATGTGCTGGTACAGGTCTGTAATCACAGTGCTGAGGAGACCAAGCCTGCAGAATCACAATTTCAAGGCCTATTTCGGCCACAAAATAATTACAAGGTCATCCTAGGCAATTTACTGAGAGTATGTCTCAGAATGAAAGTAAAAGGGGGGCTGGGGATATAATTTAGTGGTAGAGTACTTGCTGAGCATGTATGGCTCCATGAATTAATTCCCAATTACTTGAAAATAAAATAAGTAAATCTAACATTATTAATACTCATATTACATCTAAATGATGAAATGAACCAACTGAATGGCAAAGACAACTAGATTAAAGCAAAACAAAACTTTCAAATGTATGCTACCAACAAGAAACACACTAAAATTTTATTGGCATATAATCAGTTTACATAGCACTGGGCTTAATAAAAACAATTTCATTCAGTACAGTATAGATGTGGGCCATATTCTTTTCCTTTTTCCTTCCTTTCCCCTTTCCCTCCTCCAGGTATCTCCTTTCTTCCCTTAGTCTCCCTTTTACACTCACATTTTTATATACATGAATGGTCTTACATACGTATACAAAACTAGGATCCACCAATGACAGAAAGCATGCCATATTTGTCTTTCTGACTTTCAAATTGTTTTTTGAAAATGACTCGTTTCACTTAATATGATAGTTTTCAGTTGTATCTATTTTCCAGCAAATGACATTTTCATTCTTTATGCCCGAGTAAAATTTCATTGTTTATAAATACCACATTTAAAAATACTTTATTATTTGTTTGTGTGAAGGACATACACATGGGTATCTCTGTATGTGACAATACATGTATGGAATTCAGTAGACTACTTTGTGCAGTTGTTTCTGGGACCAAATTCAGATAGTCGGGCTTTCAGGGCAAGTGTCTTTATCCACTGAGCCATCTCATTAGATATTTTTTTTTTCCTAAGACAAGCTGCCATGCAGACAAAGCTGTGCCTGAATTAGTTCTGTAGCCAAGGATGACTTGAACTTCAGATCCTCTCAACTCCACCTGCCCAGTGGTGGGATTAGAGGCATGTGCCATAATACCTGAGTTTACATGTTGCTAGGGATCAAATCCAGGGATTCATGCATACTAGTCAAGCACGTTATAAATTAATCTACATCCCAGCCACAATATCACATTTTCTTTACACATACATTTGTTGTCAATCCCTGTACTGGCTGGATTTATTTGTTAACCTGACACAAGCTAGAATCATCAGAGAGAAGGAAGCCTCAGGAGAGGAAGTGTCTTTATAAGATCCAACTGAAGCTGGGCGTGGTGGCGCACGCCTTTAATCCCAGCACTCGGGAGGCAGAGGCAGGTGGATTTCTGAGTTTGAGGCCAGCCTGGTCTACAAAGTGAGTTCCAGGACAGCCAAGGCTACACAGAGAAACCCTGTCTCGAAAAAAAAAAATCCAACTGTAGGACATTTTCTTAATTGGTGATCAAATAGGTAAGTGATACCATCTCTGGGCTGATGGTCCTGGATTCTATAAGAAAGCAGGCTGAGCAAGCCATGGGAAGCAAGCTAGTAAGCATCCTCCTCCATGGCCTCTGCATCAGTTCCTGCCTCCAGGTCCCAGCCCTGCTTGAGTTCCTGTCCTGACTTTCAATGATGGAATATGATCTGGAAGTATAAGCCTAATAAATCCTTTCCTCTACAACTTGTTTTTCTGTCTTGGTGTTTTCTCACAGCAATAGAAACCCTAACCAAGACAGTACCAAAGCTAATTACATACTTTGGCTGTTACAAATAAATAATAAAACACAAAGTCGGTTAAAATGTAGGATAAAATACACTATAGTAAATATATGTAAAGTAGGAAAATCTATATTAATGATAAATAGATTTCAGAAAAAAGAACAATTATCAGCTTAAGATATTTCAAGGTAATGAATATATCAATTCAGCGAGGACATAAATCTAATGGTTTATAGATCTGATGACAAAATTTCTTAAGATGCAAAAATGGACTAGTGAGATGGGTTAAGACACTTGTCCCCAAACCTCATGATATGAGTTTTATCGCAGGACCCACATGGTAGAAGGATAGAACCCAATCCTGTAAGTTGTTATAACACACACACACACACACACACACACACACACACACACACACACGATGCAGACTAGCTAATGGGTTGTAGACTTCAGGCCTGCTCAAGCAGATTCAAAAGCTAGGCTCACTCTAGTAGACCTAGGTAACAGGCCCTTGCCTCCCCCAGTCCTACCACACATACATGTAAGTTCAATATGACAGTGTTGTCAAACCATATTCCGCCTGAACTCCTTTTTAGTTGTATTTTGAAATTAGTTTACTAATTAGTTTATTTCCATAAAGCTTTTTTTTTTAGATCCTGAGATTTTGGTCATTTTTTTTCAATTTTTATTAGATATCTTCTTCATTTACATTTCAAATGCTAACCCGAAAGTCTGCTATACTCTCACCCCTGCCCTGCTCCCCTACCCACCCACTCCCACTTCTTGGCCCTGGTGTTCCCCTGTACTGGGGCATATAAAGTTTGCAAGACCAAGGAGCCTCTCTTCCCAATGATGGCTGAATACGCCATCTTCTGCTACATATGCAGGTAGAGACATGAGCTCTGGGGTAATGGTTAGCTCATATTGTTGTTCCACCTATAGGGTTGCAGAC
>NC_034613.1:86986794-87000348 GCF_900095145.1 Mus pahari
CCTTGGTCTTGCAAACTTTATGTGACCCAGCACAAGGGAAGGCCTGGGCCAAGTAGTGGGAGTGCGTGGGTAGGGGAGCAGGGGTAGGGGCGGGGTATAGGGAACTTTCGGGATAGCATTTGTAATGTAAATAAATAAAGTAATAATAATTTAAAAAAAGAACATTTATACCTCTGAAAACATCACCCTCCAGGATTGCGATCTTGAATAGATAATACTGAGTGAAAACGTGTGTAGGATCCTTTTGCTCAGCTTCTGCTATGGCCTCTTTAGCCTGAAAAGAAAACAAAAACTGTAAAGTTCATTTTGTAAAAGTTCTCACCATACTTTACTAATAGCATTGTTAGACACAATTGTTGATGGGTACTCACAAAGAAAAGAAAGGAACCTAAAAAAAATATTTTAAAAATCTATTGCCTTACACGGTTAGAGAAATATGTTTGCTTCTAGAAGAAGAGTGAATAAGTCATGTTAAAATAACTTTCCTTCTGAAAACAACCATAAATGTTGGATAATATACCTCAAATATTTTTAAACTAAGACAAAATAATAGGACACTTGGGAAAGTAGCAAAAAGTTATGAAATCACATCTAAGAAAAAGTTGAGACCCAGAAAGGTAGAGAATTAAAACTCCTTTGGCTGGTAGGTGTTTGTGAATATGGACAAATATTTACTGACAATTTGACAGGCCTTGGTAAATCAGGAACTAGACATCGAATTCCACAAGATCATATGTTTAGACTAAGTCAGAAGTACACTTAATCCTACATATAACTACTCCAGAAGACCACAGACAAAGTGACTTTGACCCTGGATAAAAGGGAGCACACCACATAGGGAGAAACCATCCCAGGAGGTGTAATAAATTCAGACGTATTTGTTTGTAGCCCTAAATTACACTATCTGGTATAGAGAGGGTTCAAAAGACCTAAAGTCATGAATAATTGCTCTCAAACATATGCAGGAAAAGGGGAAATCCTTTCTGGGAGAAGGAACATTCGTTTTTGATTTCAAAATATTTCATAAATAAATTTTCAAGAATAATGAGCTGTCAACATCTGGTGTGTCTGACGACAGCTACAGTGTACTTGTATACATTAAATAAATAAATAAATAAATAAATAAATAAATAAATAAATAAATAAATAAATAAATCTTTTAAAAATCTACTGTGGCCCATGCTGCAGCAGAGGGCTGTGTTGATGTCCAGGGTCTATACTGCCACTGGAGACCAAGTGTTTATCTGCAGTCCTTGCTGTTGACAGAATTCACATGGAAATTCTTGATCCATGCTCTTGCTGACTGTAAAGGGCAAGGAAGCTACTTTTGCAGTGATACTGATGACTGCAGACTTAAGAGTTGAGAAAAAAGATACCTAAAAGGCCTCTGTGACAAATACTAACCCCACCCCACACTGCCCCCTGCACCCCCAAAGTAACAGCCTAGACAGGAAAGCATCAAAGAGAACTCTTAAAAAGTGTGATAAGGATGCTGAAGTGTAACTCTCTACAATTGAGGGCTTCTAGTAGGAGTGCAGATGACGAAGGATTCAGTTTCTTTTTAAGAAACTGGCTACTGGGAGTTTGACCATGCTTTAGACAGTATATGAACAACACAAATTGGACTTTTGGTCTTTCTTTCTTTCTTCTTCTTCTTCTTTTGTGGGAGAGGTCACAAGAGTCAGACCTGGGTGGACTGGCAGACCTGGGTGGACTGGAAATTTAATGTGACTGGGGTACATGATGGAAAATTCTCAAGTAATCAATAAAAATATGCTGGGAAAAATTCACATCCTGTTGCCTACAAGAAACTTATATTTAAAGATAGGTACTACCTTAAATTGGAATGACATAAAAAGTATTTTAGTCAAATGGTATCCAGAAGAAAGCAGACATTGGCATCCTAATATCTAACGAAATAAACATCAAACTAAATCTAATCAGAAGAAAGAATGAAGGGCACTTCATTCTAATCAAGGGATTAAATCACAATACTGAACATATGTGCACCAAAATTTGGTGCACTCAATTTCACAAAAAGCATACTACTTGAATTAAAAACACAGGTTAACACAAAACCAATAATTGTAGGTAAATTCAACACCCTGTTTTACCCAATAGATAGGTCATCTGGTCAAAAACCAGAGAAACCTCAGAATTAAACAATATCCTACATCAAATGACCCTAACAAATATCTACAGAATATTCCACCCAAATGACAAAAAAAATTCTACACAGAAGCAAATGGAAACTTTTCTAAAATAAACCACATTCTGAGGCATAAAGCAAACATTAACAAACACAGAAGACCTGAAATAATTCCATGTACCTTATTGGACTATTATGCAGTAAAACTAAAAACTAATAGCAAACCAACTCCAGTAAGGATGTTAATTCATGGGGGTTAAAGAAGTCATTATGAAATGGTGAATAGGTCAAAGAAGAAATCAAGAAAGAAATGAAAACATTCTGGGAATTAAATGAAAATGCATTCTGACTAAACCTCTTGGGTACATAAGAGTCAGATTTAAGAGGGAAGTTTATAGCCCTGAGTGTCTACACAAAAAGATCAGAAAAAGAACAAATTGAATGACTTCATGATGCAACTCAGGAATTTGTTCTTTTTGAACAATCCAATCCCAAACTCCACAGATAGCAAGAAATAATAAAAATCGATGCAGAAATTAATGAAATAGAAACAAAGAAAATAATACAAAGAATGAATAACTATAAGAGCTCGCATCTTGGACCAACTAACAAAAGAGAGAGAGAGAGAGAGAGAGAGAGAGAGAGAGAGAGAGAGAGAGAGAGAGAGAGATGACCCAAATTAACAGAATTAGAAATGAACAAAGAAACATTACAACAGATACCAAAGAAATGAAGATTGTTATAAGGGAACACTTTAGGAACCTGTATTCCATTAAATTGGAAATCTAATAGAGATTTTTTTTTGACTCATCCAAACTACCAAAGTTAGACTGAGAAGAACCCAAACATAACCATAACAAAGGCAATTGAGACTATAGTCAAGAATCCCCTCTCTCTACAAATACAAACAAAACTCCTTCAGGGCCAGATAGAGGCCTAGCAGAATTCTACCAGACTTTAAAAGAAAATCTATAACCAACATTTTTTAAACTCTTCAAAAAATATAGAAACAGAAAGATTACTGACTCCAGATATTGTTCTATGAAGCCAATATTTCTCTCATAACCAAATCAGGTAAAGTTGTAACAAAAACAAACCTACAACGCAATACATGTGATAGATAAAGCTACAAAAAGATCCTCAATAAAGAACTACTAAACCAAATCCTAACACACATCAAGAACATCATTCACCATGATCAAGTTGGATTCCTCCTGGAAATGCAAGGCTGGTACAACATAAGGCAAGTCAATTCATAAAATAAATCATAAAATATACTTAAAGACAAAATCATAGGATGATGTCAATAGAAGCAGACAAATCTGGCAAAATCTAACATGGTTTCATGATAAAAGTCTTAGAGAAAGTAGGAGTGAAAGGAACACACCTTAACATGATAAAGCCGATTATGATAAAACCCAAAGACAACTGTATTAGTCAGAACTTTCTAGAAAAACAGAACTTATAGAATGAATATATATGTATTAGGTCATTAGGTCATTTAGTTTTTTTCAATCCTTTGTGCATTCTGGTTTTTAAGTCTTTGTCAGATGAATAGTTGGAAAACAATCTTCCCATTCTGTAGACCTATACTTATTCTATAGATCTATACTTAATTAACTGTTTCCTTTTATATAAGTTTTAAATTTTTACTATGCCTCATTTTTCAAATGTTAACTGATTTCCTGAGTGGCTAGAGGGAAAAAAAACTAAAATTTGAAAAAAAATAAATTTGTATGTCACCGAAAAAGACCACAGATATCCAAAGCAATCATGAGCAAAAAATAATAACACTGGACATAATGACAAAAGCAATATAGTACTTGCACAAAACCAGGCAGACCAATGCAATAAAACAGAAGACCCAAACTGACAAAGAGGCAAAAAAAAAAAAAACCCAAAAAACAAAAAACAAAAACAGAAACATCAACAAATGGAATGGGGCTGGGGCAGCTGGATGTATATATTCAGAAGAATGAGATTAAGGCCAATAATTAGCACTCACAAAACTGAACGAACAGCTTCTGTACAGTTAAGGAAACAATCATATAAACAAAGAAAAAAATCTAGAGAATGGGAGCAAACTTTTGCCTGTGGGATTTCCTACCTGGACCACATCCTCTAAACCACTCTAATTAAGTTCATTAATATGTACATATGTATGTACATATGCACGTACTTATGTATGTATGTGTATGTACATGTATATATACTGGTGGGGAGTTACTAATTAAACTACATAATTATAGGCAAGCAAGATAATTCTTTACAAAATTTGTCATTTAATAACATATTTGAAGTCAATAATATTGTATTGTGCACAAAAATTTAGTTGAGAATGAATTTCCTTTAAAGTTTAATAAAGTAAAAAATAGTGTTATTTGGATTTAGGTCTTGTTTGAGGATTTTAAACTACTGAGTAAATTACATTAATAATTACTTTTGGGACTGCTCATATATTTTTGGTTCCTTTCTTAATTCAGTGTAGTAAATTCTATTTTTTTCTAGGGATGTATTCATGCACAAAGGTGTTCAAATATCAGTATTCTCTTGGTCTTTTTCATTTTCTTTCTTTCATTTTTATTCCTTGTTTGTCTTACTAGATGTCTTCCCATTTTATTAGTTTTTTTTCAAAGAACATGGTTTTATCTTTCTGGGTCCTGTCTACTATCTGTTTGCTTAATATATGGGAAATTTCTGCAGATAAATAGTTTTATTTTAAAATGTTCTTTGGATTTATCTTGCCCTTGTTTTAGTAATTTCTAGTGATAGAATATTTGCATTTGCATTTATAGTTCTTCAAATATATTTGTGAAATATTGAATCCATGTCCCACTAAATGCTACCTAAGCTCTAGCCCACAATATTTTAAGAAAAATGTTATTTGTGTACAGTGTATATAAATAAACATTGTCAGTATACAACCAGTTATCACACAATTATCAAAACTACATAACCATATCAATATCAAGAGATTTACAGTACCAAATCCATGAATGTCTTGCCCAGGCATTCATTTTGATATATAGTGTGATGGATAATTAATATGAAACTATAAGAAGGACAATTTTATTCTATAGTGATATAAAACAAATAATTCACTACTTGAACCTAAGAGTTGAGCTGGGGATTGATTAGAAATATTTTATCTAATGAGTTTTCTAGATACTGCAAATCCAGATTGTCATAGTGGGTGCATGTGGATATATATTTCTCAAATTTATTTAATTATATAATTAAGTGGGCATATTTTAGTATATAAATTATGTATATATAGTATATAAATGGTTATTTTTTAAAGAACTTAGCAATGATTTGAGATCTCTTTAGTTCTCAATTTTGAAAATCTACATAGTCCTCCACAGTATTCTTTGACCATAATAGAATTTGTTAAATTATATTATCAGAATTAAATTTATTAAATTATATTATCAAAGTAAAAGTTATTAAATTATATTATTAGAATCATGCAGTTGAAGGACTCGGATGTTTGAGAAGTCTTCCTATGTGTGAATATTCCCAACAACATTCAGAGGAAGCAGCCATTTTGACTTTATTTAAATACCTTCAAGAAAAGGGAGTTCATTATATCTTTAAAAAACACTATCTAAAATTTGGACAAGTCTAATTTTTAGATAGGGTCTTCTTGTGATTGAAATTTTCTTTCACAGGTTTCACTCACTGATGCACGCGTTGTATAGATGTAACTGGTTTTCTCACTGGTTGCTATACAGATAATGGGAAATACTATATTGTATATGTCCAAAATCTTCATTTTCAAGTTAAAAGTCCATACTTTCTTTTAACCAGTTCTTGAATGCCTTCCTCTTGGCACTTTAGAGCTTGTCAATATCTTTCTTCAAAATTATTCTCCCAATCCAGCATTATGTTTTAGATATGCTCAAACCAGAGCAGAACAGAAAACGTCTTCAGTTTACCCTTTCGGGCGTTACAGAATCATCTCTCAGTTTCTATGGAAGATTGATTCCAGGGCTCCCTGTCTCCTTTCAGATACCAAAATGTGGAGGTACTCATGTTCCTTGCTTGTACATGACCTATAGATATCTTCCTGTTCATTTCAAATGATCTCCATACTATTTAAAATAACTAATATAATGAAATAAGCAGCTGAAAGAGTCAGATGCAGATATTTGCACCCAACCAATGGACAGAAGCAGCTGACCTCTGTTGTTGAATTAGGGAAAAGCTGGAAGAAGCTGAGAAGGGCGATCCTGTAGGAGGACCAGCAGTCTCAATTAATCTGGACCCCTGAGATCTCTCAAACACTGGACCACCAAACAGGCAGCATACACCAGCTGATATGAGGCCCCAACACACATAGAGGACTTCCGGGTCTGTGTTCATTCAGAGATGATGCACCTAACACTCAAGAGACTGGAGGCCCCAGGGAGTTTAGAGATCAGGTGGGGTGAGGGATGGGGTCATCCACGTAGATACAGGGGTGGAGAGGAGGTGTGGGATGTGGCGCAGTCAGAGGGTGGATGGGGGGTCGGGGAATGGAATATGGAATGTAAAGAATAAAATAAAAATTAAATTAAATTTTAAAAAGTTGAAGAATGCAAAAAGAAATGCTATGTAAATGGTTACTTCACCATATTCTATAGAAAATAATAAAAGATGGTCTGTACAAGTTCAGTACAAATGCATTTTTCTGAGTGTTTTTGATCTGCACTTGGTTACATTCATTGATGGGTAATGCATGAATACAAAAAGCAGTCTGTTTCTATTGACTCAATTTAAAATAAGCAAGATTTCTTAGCATTGTTTTTTGTTTCTTTGTTCAGCTCACAATCAACAAAAAGTCCCAAATGTTGCACAGGTGCTTCTGTTAAAACCCCATTTCATCCTTTCTGTTTTATTTCAGCTGACTTTGGAGATTCAGCACAAGATGTTTTGCTGTATCCTGTTTGTCTCCATCTTCTTAGAATGGCTTCATTATTTCACTGTATTAAGGATCCTTTGACTATGACTGCCTTCTAACGTATCAGGTACCCTTCTGAACTTTGAGCTACATGCTGTACATCCAATGAGCAGTTACAAACAGCTCTCATTTATTCTTATTCTAATTTCATATTATATTCCACATTATTTGACAATTTATAAATGTTTTGTTGCTTTATAATCATATTATACATGCAAATCTTATCCCTGAAATAATATTTTAAAGCATATCTATACGGAGGAGTAAGGTATATCTTTAACTTATGCTATAGTACCATTTACAGATTAAGCATTCAACAATTACTTGTTGACCTTAGACCTCAAGTTGGGTGTTTATTACAGTAAAACTTCATCGGTTGAGCCAAAATTAATCTTCATCTCACATTTCATTAAGTGCTTTATTTTATATCCATACAGATGTATCTGGAGGAAAAGCGATACAATCATTTTACAAAACCTTCAAAAATCATTGAGCTACTTAAAGTACAAACAGAAGCCACAGTGCCATCTAGTGAATACCACTAGATTATGTGCACTGCCCACCAGCTCATTTTCAGCCCTGTAATGGAAGGGTATGATTTTTAGAGCTTTATATAGTAGGTATAAACAATATATAACCAGAACATGAAAGATAAAGTCTCATCTTTGTGTCTGTTTTAATTCTTTTGAAATTTTACTTATTTTTATTTCACGTGCACTACTGTTTTGCCTGCATGCATGTCTGTGTGAGGGAGTCAGGTACCCCAGAAGTGGATTTTCAGATGGTTGTGACCTGCCATGTGGGTGGGTGCTGGGAATTGAACCCGGGTCCTCTAGAAGAGCAGTCAGTGCTCTTAACCACTGAGCCATCTCTCTAGCCCTGGCTGCTTTAAGTTTTACAGCCATCTTCTCATCAATAGCATTGCCCTTTCCTGCTCAGGTTTTCTTCTTAGTAGTTATCACTACTTAACAACACATCAAGCAACTACAGTCTGGCAAAATCTGACCCACCCTCTGTTTTTGCCTAGTTCACAGACTAAGAATAGTTTTATTGGTTTTAGATGGTTCAAATAAATCAAAAGACAAACATTTCATGCCACAAGAAAATAGCATGAAATTTAGTATCCCTAAATATAAAGGTTTTCTCAGCGCACACTGTGGGTACTTGTTTACATATTATTTATGTCAGTATCTAAGATCAGAGCTGATTGTTACATTAGGGACCATGTGACTTCCACATTATTAAGTATTTTCTGTGTAGCTCTTTATACAAAAACTGCTGACATCTATCTTCAAATTTTTGACCCCAAATTGTTCCCCTCTAAAGAAATGCAGGGGGGGAAAATGAAGCAGAGACTGAACAAATGGCCAACCAGTGGCAGGCCCAACTTGGGATACATTCCATGGGGCACCAATCTTTGATGTTATTACTGATGCCCGCAGACAGGAGGCTAGCATGTCTGTCCTCAGAGAGGCCCTACCAGCAGCCAACTGAGACAGATTCAGATACAGACAATCATTGGATTGAGGTCAGGGACCCCTATGGAAGAGTAGGAGAAGGACTGAAGGAGCCTTCAGGGGATGGCACCCCCATAGGAAGACCAAGTGTATCAACTAACCAGACCCCTAGGAGCTCCCAGGGACTAAGCCATCAAACAAAGAGTATATGCACTGGCTGGTCCGTGGCCCCTAGCACTTATGTGGCAGTGCTTGTCTGGCCTCAGTGGGAGAAGATGTACCTAATCCTGTAGAGACTTGATGCCCCAAGGAAGGAGAACAGAGCAGGCCATGAGTTGGAGGGTGGGGGAGGGGGTTAAGAGGATGGGGAGCACTCCCTCAGAGGCAAAGGGGAGTGAGGATGGGAAGAAGAACTCTTGGAGGGTGGACCAGGAAGGGTCAACATTTGGAATGTAAATAAAACGATTTAAAAGTAAAATAAAATAGCAAGCAGACATGTTTTTAAAAAAACCTGGTTAGACAATGGCAAGATGGGGATGGCAAAGAACTGATGGCTTTCCCTCCAGCCTCTACCTTTTTATATGTCCTACCTCATAGGAATGCATTCTTTACATATGCAAAGTATCCAAACAGTGGCTGCTAGGAAGTCAGAAAGGATGAAATGAGAAATATGGTAAGTAACAAACACAGTTACCTTGAACATTTCAAAATAAGCTTTGGCTTCCCTACCTATATGGCATTAAATGACACAGTTGGACATAGAGTGTATGCTATTAAGACATACTGGTTTCCTGATTGCCTGTTTTCTCCTTTGTGCTTACAACATTTGAACTCCAATGACAGGTTCAGTTCTGCACTGACTCCAGAACTGAGCCTGTCATTAGTAAGATATGTAAGCGCTGCTTCAGGGTGGGCATGTGCTTCAGTGGCAGGCCATTTTCCTAGTGTGTGTATAGCCCTGAGCTCAAACTCCAGCACCACACAAAAATTTCAGTTTCTTGTAGAGCAAGACTGAACCTAGTCAACTTGAGTATTGCCCTTCTGGTCGTTGTCTTTTCAGATGACTCTAAGGCCTTGAGCATCAGGTTGGGAGTGCTGAGGCACCTGGCCTCATATACTGAGCAGCTGCCAGAATGCCAGCTTCCACTATGAAGACAGCTATCGGTGAGTGTACTCATTCTATTGGTTCTGTTTTTCTAGAGAACCCTGATAATACATAGACCTTCAAAGAAAACCTACAAAAATCACTACCCGTATTCATATAATCTCCCCTAAAGCTATCAGTAAAACTTGAAAGGCAACAAAAACCTTCATGTTCAATGGAGTGCATACTTGTCCTTCTCATTTTTTTGTTCATCTAAGAACCAATACCCCACATTATGTGCACACTGTATGATGTTCAAAGAAAAAAAGATATCTCATATGCTATTAGAAATATGAATGGCCCCATCATTCATAAAATCTTTTTATCTTTTAGCTTCTGTATTTTTCCTAATGAAGATTCATACACTGAACTTTTCTTGAGTGGTTATAAAGGATAATACCCTTTTGAGTAGCTACTTCATGCAAGTCAGTATCTGCCATCAATGGATACCTAACAAAAATGTACACCATACAAGGTTAGTCTATTTTAAAGGACTATATAGCAGAGTTGGCAGCAAAAAGCCTTTCAGAATACGGTAGAAGATAAATGGTAAGGATAATAAGTAAAGGAAATCAATAGTTTCCCAAATACTCTCTCCTTTGGGAAGCTCTGCTTTGTTTGCAGGACACACATCAAGAAGATGTCAATTTGACCTTGTTCAAATCCTGAGGCACTCACTCTCAGCCACCCTAAGTAAGTAGCTTTGAGATCAGAGTGATGCATTTACCTAAGTGCCACAGCACAGAACATTGTCTGCCTCTGAAAATAGAATAAGTAAATGAAAGTACCTTATCAAGTTGTTTCAAAGATAAGTAACAGGAAACCATGTTCCTCTTCAGCTTGACCAAATCCAGATCTCCTTGATCATACTCACACAACTTCAGAGAATAACTGTACCAGTGTAGGGCATCAGCATACTTTTGGACCTAAAGTTTAAAAAAAAAAAAACACAATCAGATTTTTCCAAAATTCGCTTTAAACTTTCCCAACTACTCTCTAGGGGCAAACAATTTGTTACAGATTCTACTTTTTAGACAACAAAAACAATACCTACTTACTTGAATCCTAAGTGTTTAAGTCTCTTTTTTTTTGTTTCCTACACATTCAGAAGTTGAGAAGCTAGAGTCGAACTTCAGTGACAGAGTAGATGCCTAGCATACACAGGGTCCTGGGTTCAGTCCTCAGTACAGAAAGTATAAAAGTTACTTATTTCACTTAAAGGATAGAGAATCTGAAAAGTGGTACACAACCTCTAGAAAAGCCATTTTAAAAGCTATCTAAAGAACAATGATAAAAATCTTAAAGGCAGCATACATAAATCACGATGCTAATGAAGATACCTTCATTTTTCTGTATAACATTTTAACTTTATCCTTTTAGATATGTAAATTGTAGTTATGACAGTTTATATACAATTTCATATTTTATTCTTTCCATTAAATCTTATGTACATATTTATCTACATCATTATAGTTTTCAATGACTACTTTTAAAGGAAAATTTTAGTCAAATTTTCTAGGTTTCATAATTTGGTGAATTTCCAGAGTTTTCACCATTAAAATTAATGTAATTGTATTCTTGTAAAAAAATGTGTCACTGTCAATTTTTAAATTATAAGAAACTATTAGTAGCAATCTAATAGAAATAGCCTGGTTTATTATTTAAGTCTAAAACAGATTATTTATAAATTCTACATAAGGTAAATGAGTCTCCTGTACTCTGTTGAGGCTTCCTGTCTTTTAAGTAATGACTGTGGTCATTACAACTTCAAAGGAATGAAATGTCCTTTTAAAATAGATACAGCTATACTAGGAAGGTAAAACTTTGGCTCTGACTATTTGAACATAAGATTATATTCTTCAGAATTGAATGTAAGATGGGGGAGGAGAAACAGAAGCAAAAGGAGAAAGGAGGTGATTCACAAGAAGCTTTTTACATTCTCTGGCCAAAAAAAGAAAAGAGTGATGCTTTGAACTACAAGCCATGTATATGTCTCTATATGCTTCTCCTTTTTTGTCTTAAATATAATTTCTTGTTTCCTACTTTTTTCTTTTATCTTCAAATCCTTTCCCTTCATCTTTAACCAATCTACAAAATCTATCCCAACATATTTTGCAACATTTTACTTGAACCCTGGGACCTCATGCTTGCCAAGAAATATGGATGTTTGCTCTGGCCTCTTCCATTCAACTTAAATAGTTTCAAGATTAGTCCTTGTTGCTGCGCATATCAATAATTCCTTTTACTGTTAAGTAATATTTCATTATATGGACATACCACAGATTGCGTATACACTCACTTATTGATGGACACTTGGGTCCATTTTTAAATATTACAAATAGTGCCAGAGTGCTTTTCTGCCAACTTAACACAGGTTAGAGTAATTCTGGAAGAGAGAACTTGGAGAAAATGCTTTCATTTGATTGGCCTGTGGGGCAAACATGTAATGCATTTTCCTGATGGTGGTGCCAACCCTGGATGGATGGTCATGGATGGTATAAGGTTGAACAAACCATGAGGGATAAGCCATTAAGCAGTACTCCTCCATAGCCTTGGCATCAATTCATACCTCCAGGTTCCTGCCTTCAATTCCTGCCACGACTTCCCTGGATGATGGGCTGTAAGCTACAGTATGAAAAGTTAAATAAATCCTCCCCTCAAGTTGGTCATGACATCTCAGCACAGCAATAGGAACTCTAACTAAGATACAAAGATGTGTACCTTCTGTGTTACACATGGATCTTTACTTTTCTCTTGAGTATATACATGGAGTTAGAATGAATTGTATGAAAGGGTGAACATTTAACAAAATTTCCAAACTACTTCCTAAACTGTTTGTATTATTTCATAGCCCAACCATAAAGGTTTCGGTTCCTTAATATTCCTAATATTTGGTATATTTATTTTTTAAAAATTTTGATAATTCTAAGCAATATCTCTTTAGGGTTTTAATTTGTGCTTCTGTGACAACTCAAAAATCATCTTTTTCATCAGCTATTGTATTGGAAAACATTTTTGTGTAATTTATGTTTATATCATTTAGTGTCCATTTTCAATGGTTTTGACAATTGCTCCAGCAACATTAGTTTTAAAGATCTCTCTTCCAGGCCCTTGGTATTGAGAAGATCATATGCCCCAGTACAGGGGACTGCCAGGGCCAGGAAGCAGGAGAGGGTGGGTTGGGGAGCAGGGCAGGGGGGAGGTATAGGGGGCTTTGGGGATAGCATTTGAAATGTAAATGAAGAAAATATCTAATAAAAATGCCTTTAAAAAGACCTCTCTTCCATAGAATTACTTCTATATGTGGTAAAAACAAAACAGTTAAACTTTTTGTGTAGAATTAATTTGGAGTTCTTTGGTATAGCAAACTTTATAAGCCCCAGTACAAGGGAATACCAGGACCAAGAAGTGGGAATGGGTGGGTAGGGGAGCAGGGCAGGGGGAGGGTATAGGGGGCTTTGGGGATAGCATTTGAAATGTAGATGAAGAAAATATCTAATAAAAAATTATTTCTACTGATCTATGTCTTTGCCTTTGACTTTAGCACAGTCTATAGAGAAATGTTGTGGCTATATGACAAGCCTTGAAGTTGGTTTTGATGAGTTTTAGATTAATATTACTTCTCTAAAGAAGTTTTCTCAGCCCTTTGCTTGTAGCCTACTTGAACCTTTAAGGCAGGGGGTGGGGGGATGAGATGGGGGTTTCTGGAGGGGAGACCTGGAAAGGAGATAACACTTGAAATGTAAATAAAGAAAATATCCAGGAGCTGGAGAGATGGCTCAGTGGTTAAGAGCACTGACTGCTCTTCCAGAGGTCCTGAGTTCAATTCCCAGCAACCACATGGTGGCTCACAACCATCTGT
>NC_034613.1:87001143-87006001 GCF_900095145.1 Mus pahari
ACACACACACACACACACACACACACACACACAGTATAAGAACTTTATACCAAAAAAAAACAAACTGAAAAAAAAGAACTGTATACCAAATTCTATTCTATTTCTCTCCTCTTGGCCTATGTATGTGTATATAATGTACAGTGTGATACATGATGCTTTTATATATGCTATAAACCCCACAAAACAACCTTATTTTGTTTAAGCAACCATCTTTTAACATTTATTTCTGTGTGTATGTGAGTGTTCATGTGAGCTAGTATGTACATGTATACATGTATCCATATATGTGTAGGTCTGTGTAGGTCCTTGGGAACTGTCTAGGTTGTTCTGTGAGACAGGATTTCAGATTAGGCTATAATGGCTGGCCAGAGAACCCTATGAATCTGCCTGTATTATCTGCCCAGCAATTACAGACCTTACTTTTTCTTTATTTGTCATAGGTCCTCATGCTTACATGGCAAGCACTTTATCAACGGGGCTACAGTTCCACCCCTAAAGAAATATTTATAAGAGGAAAATATCTTATATGTTTATTTATGTATTTACCATTGCTGGTGTTCTTTTGTATAGATCTGTCACTTCTAGATAGTTATCAGTGTTCTGCTTGAAGGACTTATTCATAATAATTGCTCTGTGCTTGAGTTATTTTGTGCTTTTGAATATTTTGAAGTCTTCATTTGGGTTTCATTTTGGTTACTTTTTATCATGATAAAATGAATAACAAAATTCATCATTATCAATAAATGTTCACATAATACCTATTGACATTCTGTACTGCAAATATTTAATTCATAGATAGTATCTAAATATAGAGACTATGAAAGTATTATTACTCTATTTTTGTTTTCTGTTTATTTGCTTAAGCGGTGCTGAGTAGAGAATCTAGGATCTCACACATGCTACACAAGTGCTTCCACTGAGCTGCACTTCCCAGATCCTGTTCTCTCTGATTTTTATAGTGAACAGTGTTTTATTTGGTGCAAAGGAGAAAGAATACAATGACTGAAAACAGGTTATTCACAAACCTTAACACTTCTGGAAGCTTTTCTCCACAGAATGTTGTGTAACCAATTCACTAAATCTCTTGTCAGTCCACTTCTTGTTTGGTAACCTGAAAAAAAAAAACAAAAACAAAAACAAGCTATAAAAAGAACCTAGATCCATTGCATTAAACAGAATGTTAACTGTATACACACTAGACTTAATAGCTGTACTTAATCTTTAAGTAATGTCTATAAAACAATCATAATTAGACAAGTTTTCACCTTCCGTTTGGTTCACCATTATGACTGGTTATATGATCTAATCAGTTTGTTAGAATCACTGCAAGTCCCCACCAGCCTCTGATACATTCCCAGCCTAGTCTCTTTTTAACTTACTTTTCTTGTTCTAAATTAGATCATCATCTGGTGCCCTAATAAGGTTATTGTGAATGAGCAGACAGCAATGTCAGAAATCATTAATAAGAACTGCTCATACTATTATGTACTAAAAAGATCAAATCAAGCTCACAAGAAAAGCCAATTATACCTTAGAGCTTTTAAAAAGTACTTTAAGACCACACTTACAGATAAACTTTATTCGTTTAAATTGTAACTTATGCCTGATTATTTCTGGTCTAGACATTTATAGGATTCAAATATATTAGCACCTTAAGGTAAAGTTTAAATTGCAATATAATTCTATACCCCTTTCTCATCTGCCCTTTTGGCACAAACCATCAATTTTCGCAAATATCTTCATTAGAACAATACTCTTTGACTCACCAGTGGAGTCAGCACATGTGGCTTAAAAATACTTACGGAAGAGTAACCAATTACTTAATGTCTCCTTAAAAGTTCATAATATCTTGATTATATGAAAAAACTCTGTCTAACCTCCTTGTCTGACATCAAATGGAAGGGGAGGCTCTTGGTCCTGTGAAGATTTGATGCCCCAGCATAGGAGGATGCTGGAGGGGTGCAGCGGGAGTAGGTGAGTGGGTAGAGGAGCACACTTATAGAGGCAAAGGGGAGGGAGGAGAGGGAGGTTGTGGGATGTGTGGCTTGTGGAAAGGTAACCAGGAAGTGGGATATCATTTGAGATGTAAACGAATGGGATGATTAATAAAAAATAAACAAATGAATCATTGTGTAAAATCAACTTTTTAGTTAGCCAACAATTTTCTGCCCTTTAAAAAGGAAGTCGAGGACTAGGGAAATAACTCAGTCAGTAAAGTGCTCGCTATGCAAACATGAGGACCAGAGTTTAATTTCCAGAATTTATGCGAAGTGTCAGTCGTGGTGGCACTTGATTGTTATGCTAATGCTAGAGAGGAGGAAAAAGTGGAGTCACAGGACTCACTGGCAGCCCAACCTAGTTTACTAACTTTACTCCTAGCTAATGAGAGTTTCCGTCTCAAAAGACAAGGTTGAGAGAGTCTCAGGAAAGACTTGCACTCTGGACCTATGCACGTGCTTGCGTCTTTACACACACATGCACTACATGTGTGTATATATACACATAAGCATAACAGATAAACAGCTTAAAATGTAACCTTTCTTGGCCATTGAAGGTCGACATCACCAAACAATTGCATTTTATTGCACTGGACAAAACACTTGTAATTTCAGCTAGTTGAAGAGGCTGAGGAGGCAGTCACATGAGGATAGATTGAGCAACAAAACAAGATGCTGTTTCTAAAACATATAACTTGTCTACGGCTGAAGAAATAGCCCAGTTGATAAAGTGCTCAGCTGGTTTTGCCATGCAAGCCTGAGGATCTGAGTTTGGACTCCACTCACATAAAAAGCCAGGTGTAGTAGCATGCACTTGTAATGTGCATACACTGGGGAGATAGAGAAAGAGGATCCTTGGAGTTTAGGAGTGTAATTGAACTAGCAAACCCAGGTCCTAGTGATCCAGTCTAGCTGAATTACTATGTCCCAGGTCCTAGTGAGATCTTATCTCAAACCATAAGGAGCTTTTGAGGAATGACACCTGAAATCATGCTCTAGCCTCCAACACACACACACACANACACACACACACACACACACACACACACACACACACACACACAGTAAAAGAGATTCTCCCTTATATCTATCTACCTATATATTATTTCCTAATTCTTTTATTTCTGTATCTACATAGTACTTTCAAAGAATAACCTCAAAACAAGAAAAATTGCAGCTTTTCCTGTCATATAGCCAGGTTAGCTATATGTTTTTTTTACAGATCTTTTCTATTTGTATTATGATATCATTAAAATGTCAAGGACCAGAAAACCGGATAACCAAGATTATCAAAAAGGGATTCAAAAAGTAATTGAATACTTAATGAAAATCTTGAGAATGAAAATGTGGGTGTCATTAGAAAAATATAGTTCATAGGAAATAAAATTCAAAAAGCTCTTAATATCGCATGATTTCCTTTTGGGAACTATTAATGTCTGTTTTTATGAAAATATGATGCCCACAATACATATTTAAGCAATGCAGTACAATATCATAGAAGCAACACACTGCTTTAAATGCAACCATTCAGAACAAATCTCCCTCTTAACATTTAGTGACTATCACTTCAGATGAGGTCAGGCAGAGAATTTTCCAAGAGAGTGCTTATATTATCTACACACGGTAAGTTATGTAGGCTGTGCAGAGAGTGGAGGATTATGGCAATGCAGAGAAGAGGTGGTTCTACTTCTCTGCTTTAAGTACAGAAAATCAAATCTGTTTTGTCTAGGGGGAGTTTATGTAAGACTGCATCACAAAATAAACTGCCATTAAACGGCTTTAAAAGCAGGAATTTGGGTGGTTCACAATATTCACTTTACAGTTGAAAAAGCCAGCATTCAAAGATACGCCCCAAGGCACACAGGTAACGTGAAGTCAAATAAGAAACATGAACTTGGGTTTATAAACCTCACAATTTTCTGCTACAGGTGGGCTTTAAGCTCAGAGGTTTATCTGTATTTTGAAGGTGTTTTGTCATTTTTTGCTTAGTTGTTCATTACAGCACACCAAAGTTGTGACTTCTAGATGGTCACAGTGTTGCTGAAAAACTTTAAGGAGAGATGGGAAAACCTGTTGACCTGAGAATTTTGCTATTGTTCTGACATGTATCTTAAAATAATAGGTAAATTAACAACTTTCAGAAAATGCAGACTCTTGCTGACCTTTAAGGATTTCTTTAATCTTCTCTTCAGCAATCACGTCTTGATCTTTTTGTAAAAGCATGTCAATGTAGAACAACAGAATTCTCTTCTTATCTTCTGGCAAGTTAAAATGGTCAGAGATGATCCTCAGAAAGCAAAACCCAACAGGATCTCTGCACAAAAAAAAATAGAATTTTAAGCAGTGTAAATAGAACTTGGTTTTGACCAATGGGATTAAAATGATTTCAATGTGAGCCAAAACAAACTTAGGTAATGCCATTAAATGCCTATTTGCCAGTGATACATCATCTCATTATAGTAACACTGTACTCATTGTCAGTGATACATCATTTCATTATAGTAAGAAAAGAGAGAGAGAGACAGAGATAGAGACAGAGAGACACAGAGAGAGATGCATCCATGACAGGGAATGCATGTGGAGGTCAGAGAAGAACTTATGGGAGTAGGTTCTCTCCTTCTACCATGTAGGTCCCAGAAACGAAGCTCAGGCCCTCAAGCTAGGCACAATTGCCTGTTGAAACATAATGCCAGCTCAACATTTTCTTATTGCTTTGTTTGTTCATTTGTCTTTGCAAGACAAGGTCTTACTCAAGCTTGCCCTGAACTTACTATGTAGCCAAGGCTAGTTTTATTTTTTATTTATTTATTATTATTTTCTTTATTTACATTTCAAATGCTATCCCAAAAGTTCCCTATACC
>NC_034613.1:87008213-87016456 GCF_900095145.1 Mus pahari
GGGATAGCATTTGAAATGTAAATAAAGAAAATAATAATAATAAAAAATGAAAAAGAATTTCTCTGATTGCACAATTACAAGAAGCTAAATAAATAAAAATATTAAATAAATTTTAAGTAAGTAAAATCAGTAAAATTTTAGGATACAAAACCATCTTACAAAACTCAGTATTTCTTTATATCACAATAAAATATCCTGCAAGTGAAATAAATGTATTTCCCTTTATGTGAAATACTTAAGAATAAATTTAACTACCACACACCAGTCAGAATGGCTAAGATGAAAAACTCAGGTGACAGCAGATGCTGGTGAGGATGTGGAGAAAGAGGAACACTCCTTCATTGCTGGTGGGATTGAAAGCTGGTACAACCACTCTGGAAATCAGTCTGGCGGTTCCTCAGAAAATTGGATATACTACTACCTGAAGTTCCAGCAATACCACTCCTGGGCATATACCCAGAAGATGTTCCAACTGGTAATAAGGACACATGCTCCACTATGTTCATAGAAGCCCTATTTATAATAGCTAGAAGCTAGAAAGTACCCAGTGTCCTTCAACAGTGGAATTGATACAGAAAATGTGGTATGTTTACACAACGGAGTAATACTCAGCTATTAAAAGCAATAACTTTATGAAATTCACAGGCAAAGGGATGGAACTTGAAAATATTATCCTGAGTGAGGTAATCCAGTCACAAAAGAACAAACTCAGTATGCGCTCACTGACACGAGGATATTAGCCAAGAGTTCGGAATGCCCAAGATACAATTCACAGACCATATGAAGCCCAAGAAGAAGGAAGACCAAAGTATGGATACTTCAGTGCTTCTTAGAAGGGGGAACAAAATACTCATGGGAGCAAATATGGAGACAAAGTGTGGAGCAGAGCAGAGACTGAAGGAAAGTCCATCCAGAGACTGCCCCACCTGGGGATCCATCCCATATATAGCCACCAAACCTAGACACTATTGTGAATGCTAAGAAGTACTTGATGACAGGAGCCTGATATGGCTGTCTCCTGAGAGGCTCTGCCAGAGCCTGACAAATACAGAAACAGAGGTGGATGCATGCAGCCAACCAATTGGGCTAAGCGCGGGGTCCCCAGTGAAAGAGTTGGAAAGGGGATTTAGAGAGCTGAGGGTTTTTGCAGCCCAATGGGAGGAGCAACAGTGTCAACTGGCCAGACCACCAGAGCACACAGGGAGTGGATCACCAACCAAAGAGTACACATGGAGGGACCCATGGCTCTGGTCGCATATGTGGCAGAGGATGGACTTGTTGGACGTCAGTGGGAGGAGAGGCCCTTGGGCCTGAGGGTGTTCGATGCCCCAGTGTAGGGGAATGCCAGGGTAGGAAGATGGGAGTGGGTAGGTGGGATGGAGGGAGCACCCTCATAGAGGCAGGGGGAGGGAGGATGGGATGGGAATTTCCAAAGGGGAGACCTGGAAAGGGTAAAACATTTGAAACGTAAATGAAAATATCCAATTAAAAATACATAAATAAATAAAAGAATAAATTTAACTAAGATGACTAACTATAAATGATATAAATGGAAAAATATATTATTCTCATGGATCAGAGGAATAAATGGTGCTAAGATATTTATGCTTACCCCTTAAAATCTACAGATTGAGAACAATCTCTATCAAAATGTTATTATCATTATTCACAGAAGTAGGAACAGCAATAATAAAATCTTATGAGCTAAAAATGGACCTAAGTGACCAACAAAAATTATAAAAATAAAAAGCAATGGCTAAAAAGACAGCTCAGAAGTTAAGAGATTAACCCTCTTCCAGACAATCCAAACTTGGTTCTCAGCACTCAAGTTAGGAGGCTCCCAACTCCCTGTAACTCCAGCCCCAGGGAACTGGGTGCCACCTTCTAGCTTTGGGGGGCATCTGCATACTTGTAGCATACATTCACCCAGACATACATACGCATAAAATAAAAATAAATCTTAAAAACAAAGTTAGAGGATTCATACTTCCTGATTTCAGATTACACTTCAAAGGTATAGTATTCCCAAGAGAATGATACAGAAAAATAAGCAAGATTGAAAAGCAAGGGAAAAAACCTCATTCTTTTCAGTAAGAGTACCCATAAAACAGCATAAAAATATTGTCTCTTAAAAAATGCTGTTGGGAAAATGGATATTCACACTCATGAAACTGTATCTTTATCCTACAATATTCACAAAAATCAATCCAATATGTATTAAAGACTTAAGCATAATATCTGAAGCCATAAAACACCTAAAAGAAATAAAATAAGGAACGATCTCTTTTACATTGATCTTGACAACTGGTCAGGGAGCTGGTGGAAGGATTGGAGGAGTGGAGGGAGATTGCAACCCCATTGGAAGAACAATGTTGGCTGGCTGGACCACCCAGTGCTCCCAGGGACTAGACCACCAAGCAAGGAGTGTACAGGGCAGTAGCAGAGGTTGGCCTTGTCTGACATAAATGGGAAGGGGAGGTCCTTGGTCTTGTGGAGGTTTGATGCCCCAGTGTAAGGGGATGCTGGAGCAGTGGGGCAGAAGACGGTGAGTGGGTGGAGGAGCACCCTCATTGAGGCAAATGGGAGGGATAGAGGGCAGATGTAGGAGGGGAGGTTTGTGGAGGGATAACTGAGAAGTAGGATATCAGTTGAGATCTAAATGAATGGAAGGATTAATTTAAAAAAAAGAAACAATAGACAAAAAACAAAACCAAACTAACCAAGTAGGACTATATAAATCCAAAATATTTCTTTAAAGCAAAGGAACTATTTAGTAAAATGAAAAGGAAATACACAAAGTAAGAGGAAATGTTTCATATCACAGTCCAATATGAGGTTGGTATCTAAAATTTACACCATTTATAAAACTAACCTGAGGGGTTGGCCACTCACTGAGTCTAGCTGAAACAACCAGCCCCTGACTCAGTGAGTGACCATGTCTTAAGACAAAACAATGGAGAGTAATAGAGGATGACACCTTCTGTCTATGCTAGCTAGCCACTTGGGGAGGTAGGGAAAGAATGAGGTACTCCTGGGCAGCCAGCTGTTCCAAACACTTGGGCCTCACATAAGATTGGAATTTCCAACAGTTTCTGAGATAGCCCTAAACAGATTGCTGATGTTTTTAATTCTGACTCAGTACTGATGATTGTAAAATGAAAATATGGGTCAATTCTGAAAAATACCAAGGATACACTACATCATGCTGTGTCAAATATTAAGCCAGGAATTACTTATTTAAAAAGAAAGAATTATATCCATCTCACTATTATTTACCTCAAGAAAATAACAGAATAAATATGAAGCTAAATCCACTACAGAGACGGAGACTAGGAAAATATATTGTCAGTGCTTAGAAACCTTGAAAGATTTCTGTAATTAAAAGCAAATGTAATTAGGCTAATAAAAAATCAGGGATGAGAATATCAAAACCAAAAAGGGACAAAAGAGAATAAATAGTTGAATAATTAGCTCACTCAACCAAAAATAAATAGCCTAGGAAAATCTATTAAGTCAGAAATTAATGGGACATAGGAACAATTGATTATGGTTATAGAAGAACTGCAAACATTAATTCCATTTTCCATTGTGTGACAAGCAATCGAGACTGCTTATATTTAAACCTGGATTTTTCTGTCAAACAAATTTTAAAGCAACATAAGGGATCCGTTTCAGCTTATATAAGAAGCAGGATGCAGACTTGGGGGAAAGAATAACAAAGAAGGAAATCAGCATACTGAAAATCCCTCTAATTGCCACATCAAAGTGGGGATGGGACTAGTGTGTCTAGCCCACTGCAATAGCTACTTTCTAAATATATTTTCCCAGCGAACTGTGCTCCTTAGTATTCACATCCTGCTAAGGTATTTTCTCCTGAATCTCGACTGGGTTTGTGGCTTTTTATTACAAGCATATTTTTAAAATTTTTATTTCTTTACATTCCAGTAATTGTCCCCACTCCTCAGTCCCCTCTCCCACCGTTCCTCGTCCCATTCCTCCTCCCCCTGCCTCCAGGTGCTCTCCCCCTTCCCTGGGGCCATAAGACTCTCTAGGATTAAGCACATCTCCTGCCACCGAGGCCTGACAAATATGGCCCTGCTATATTTGTGCCACTGGCCCCTGTAAGCTCCTGGTTGGTGGCTCAGTGTCTGAGAGCTTCCTGGGGTCTGGGTAGGTCGAGACTGCATATTTTAATTATACAAAGTAAAAGGTTTCATTATGACATTTTCAGACATTCATATAATATATTATGGTCATATTTATCACATTATTAACCCTCACTAAGGCCCTTCCCACCCACATAACTAATAGTCCTGTTCTATTTTCATGTCGTTTTCTTTCTTTACTAGCTACACATAGAGAAAACATATATTGTCTTTGAATCTCAGATATTTTGCTTAAGAGGCACTCTGTAGTTGTAACTATTTTCTTTAAAATGCCATAATTTTGGGTTGTTTTTTTAGACCCAAGTAAGATTCATTCTATATATTTAACACACTTCTTTATCAATTCATCTACTGACAGATACCTGTACTAAGTCCAAAACTCAACAATTGTGAATAGTACTATAATAAATATGAGTATTATGCAGGTATCTCTATTATAAGTGTACTTATTCTTGAGGCTTCTCTATGCTAATTCCCACAGTGGCAGTATTTTAAGAGTTCCTTTTCCAAAGGGTCAATTTCCTCTGAGAATGTGATGACCATTCTTCTCCTGACAAAAGCCACACATACAAGATTATGTATGCACCATGGGGATACAAAAAGGACACAAACTTTGGTAGGAAAGGAAGGGGTTGGATATAGGAAGAATTGATTTTAAAAAGGTGGTCAAAGAACTTATAAGAAAAATAAGTTCCTTTCCCTGCTGCAAGTATTTCTTAGTTTGGAGGTACTTAATTGTAGCCATTCTGACCAGAGTGAGATACAATCTCAAGGTAATTGAAATTTACATTTCCCTGGTGACTAAATTAAGTTTAACATTTTAACCTTATTTTATTTCCTGTTCATACTAGCATATACTGTGTTTTTAAAATCAAATCCACCTTAATTCCCTCCTCTCCAATTCCTCCCCTATCACCTCCAGCACTTTCCCCTTCCAAGTTATGTGGTCCCATTTAAAATACCAACTGAGCTGGGTGTGGGTAGCTGAGTATTCTCCAGGATGAGACAGAGACCTGGATAAGGGAGGTGCCCAAGAATCACAGCATTGTGATTACGGAACCTGAAAAGGCCAGGCAAGAACCCCAGTGACTCTATAGGAATGCCAACCCACCCACAAAACTTTCAATCCCAAATTATATGAAATACAGAGATGGGATGAAATAGAGCTGAGGGAACGGTCAACCAACAGTTAGCCCAACTTGAAACCCATCCCATGGGCAAGCACCAATCCCTGACACTATTCAAGATATTCTGTTCTGCTTGCAGACAGGAGTTTAGCATGGCTGTTCTCTGAGAGGCTCCACCCAGCAGCTGCTTCAGACAGATGCAGATACCACAGCCAAACACTGGATGGAGCTCAGGGACTCTTATGGAAGAGTTGGAGGAAGGATTGAGGGCCCCAAAGGGGATAGGAACTCCACAGGAAGACCAACAGAGTCAACTAACCTGGACCCTTGGAGCTCATAGGGTCTGAACCACAAACCAAAGAACATATACACAGGCTGGACCTAGGCCTCCCTGCACATATGCAGCAGATGAACAACTTGGAGAAGACTGGCTCCCTAGCAGTATTAAAGCCCACACCCACAATAACACACTTACTCCAAAAGGCCACACCTACTTCATCCTCCTAATGATGCCATTCCCTGGGCCAAGCATATATAAACCATCACATCAGGACAGAACAACAAAAACCTACAGATTGATTTCTCTGATCAACACAGATGTAGAAATTCTCAATAAAATACTAGAAAACCAAATGCAAATACATATTAAGATCATCTACCATGATTAGGTAGGCTTTATCTTGAAAATGCAAAGTTAGTATAACAATACATAAGTGGATTGTTGAGGTCTGCAACCCCCCCCCCAAGCATAGCTGTAGCCATTTTGTTCAATGCCCACCAGCTATTTCATATTGTTGCCAGTCATTGATGAAGAAAAATAACTTGACTCAGAGCAGGGTCATGCTGACCACATACCCTGTTATGTTCTCTATGAAGTTTGTTAATCTTAAGAAACTCCACAGCTATAGAACCCATCAAGTTAAAGGTCAATATGAACAGTTATGTCCAAAATGGCCTGAGTCAGGGTCAACCACCATGCAGCACTTCCTGCACTTGTGTATATGAGCTCATTGTTTTTTTTTTTCAGTTTTAGCCCTTATAAGTTGACATAGAAAAAATGGTTGGGGTTGTAGCCTCAGTCTCCAAATTTTGAGTTATGGTCCTGATGCATCAGTATTAGGGTATGCATTCAATAAACTATCCCTATCTAACTGAGCTCAATGTTATGTGGTTTGTAGAGCAACTCTTGGACCCCAACAAATAAATACGATAAATCATAAAATGAACTTAGACAAAACTTTTATCATGAAAACATGTTGGACTTTTCAAAGGCTTTTTTTTCATCTTTTGAGATGATTCTGTGATTTTGTCTAAAAATTTGGAGGCTGAGGCTACAACCCCTTTTTTCAAATGGATGGCCAGGGTAACTCTAAGTGACTCCCAAAACAATACAAATTATTGATGTAACTCTTGGTTGCCTCCCAGAGTTGAAATTAAGCCCCTGTTGCTAAAGACAGTGCACAGTTTGGACACAGGACTTAGTACGATTCCAGCTGGATCTAACCTAAAAGCCTTCTCTGTGGTCTAGTTTAAAGGTAACAGAAAATACTATGCAAGCTCCTAAGAAATAAAAGGAATTAGTAGTCTTGCCCAGCCCAAACACATATGAACCACAACTCTGACCAACATGGCAAACTATCTGTACTGGTGCAGTAAGTTACAGTTTGTGCAACTAAAAGCTATCTAACTGGACTTAAGGTCTACTCAACAGAAAGAAAACCATGTCTGGTACTAAAAATCAAGCCAAATTCTCTGAGCTAGTGAGGCTGTGGACCTTAGAAGTAAGTCTACCACCACTATTTTGCTAGATCAGCATAATTCTTACTATATTCTAAATCTAACTCTACCCACAGTTAAGTGTAGACACCACCATCCATCAAAGAATCTTTTCTTTACAGCAGATAGAGAAATCACAGAAAATCTGATCACAATACGGAGATCAAGGAATTGTGGGGTGTCTGGCATCAGTGCATACATCTACATCACAGTTACTGTAACTTGGATAAAATCACAGAAGAAGAAGTGAAACAGTTTAAGAGCCAGAATATCAGGAAGTCTACCGAGAAAGTTTCTCCTAGTTATGACTACATAAATAAAACTGAAACAATGGCAATATCAATAGACATACTTGCATGGGGTGGATTTTCAGAGTCCCACAGCTAAACTATAGGCAGCAACATATGAGTACTGGGAGAGAGAAAATTCACCTCTTCCAGGGATGAGGCCTGTCCTAGTTAGGGTTTCTGTTGCTGTGCAGAGACACCATGACCATGGCAACTCTTATAAAGGCAAACATTTAATTGGGGCTGGCTTATACTTTCAGAGGTTTGGTCCATTATCAGCATGATGGGAAGCATGGTAGCATGCAGAGGCAGCCATGTTGCTGGAGAATGAGGTAAGAGTTCTACATCTTGAACCACAGGCAGTAAAAGTAGACAGTGTGCTATATAGGCCTACCTTGAACATAGGAGACCTCAAGGTCTGCCTCCACAGTAACACACTTCCTCCAACAAGGCCACACCTTCTAATAGTGGGATTCCCTATGAACCTATGGGGGCCATTTTCCTTCAAACCACCTTAAACCCCTTAATTGGTGATCAGCCCTTAACCCATTTTCACACAAGCAACAAAAACAGACTCAGTTGTATTTATATATTTGTACATAAATATATGTCCATTTAAATGTATGCATATAACAAGAATAAAGAGTAGTCAAAGCTAAAGTGGTGACTAATTTGAGAGTGTGGATGGTATGAGGGGTTGGGAGAAAAGTCCATGGGAGTGCACAAAAGGAGGAAAGGGAAGGATTAAAATGATGTAATTCTAATTAAATAGGCCTTTAAAATGTCTGTATCCCCCATTAAAAAATGGGGTACAGAGCTAAATAAAGAACTCTCAACTGAGGAATATCGAATGGTTGAGAAACACCTGAAAAAATGTTCAACATCCT
>NC_034613.1:87017461-87020455 GCF_900095145.1 Mus pahari
GGGAACAGAGGTGGGGGGAGGGGTATGGGAAACTTTTGGGATAGCATTTGAAATGTAAATAAAGAAAATAATAATAAAAAAAAAATGTCTGTATCCCAGCAAACTAAAAAATCTAAAAGAAATTAATGAATTTCTTGGCATATATGACCTACCAAAGTTAAATCAAGATGAAATAAGTAATTTAAACAGATTCATAACCTCTACTGAAATAAAGGCAGTAATTAAAAATCTCCCAACCAAAGTAAGTCCAGAGCCAAATGTATTCAGTTCAGAATTCCACCAGACTTTCAAAGAAGAACTAATGTCAACACTGTTCATATTATTCTGCAAATTGGAAGCTTAAGGAATATTTCCAAATTATTTTTATGAAGAAAGTATCAGCTTGATACCAAACTTACACGAGGACCTCCCCCCAAAAGAAAAACTTTCAATAGCATACTTGCAAATCAAATTTTAAAAGATTGCAAATCAAAAAGACGATCCACCATGACCAGGTTGCTTCATCCGAGAGATGTAGAAATGGTTCAACAAATATAAATGAGTAAACACAATTTACCACACACACTAAAAGAGAGAAAAGCACATGATTATCTTCTTAGATGCATGAAAGGTCTTTGACAAAATCCAACATCCCTTCATGATAAAATTTCTAAAGACACTAGGGATATGAATGACATTTCTCAGTATAATATAGTCGATCTATAGCAACCCAGCAGCCAACACTATTCAAAATGGAGAAAAACTCAAAGTATTTCCGTTAAATTAGGAACAAGACAAGAATGCCCACTCTTCCCGTACCCATTCAATATAGTGCTTGAAGTCTTAGCTAAAGCAGTAAGATAACTAACTGAAGGAGGCAGAGGGAGGGAGGAACCTGTATAGGAGAAGGGAGGGGAAGGGGAAAGGGGGAATGTGATCAGGTATTGGGGGAGGACAAGAGAGAAGCCCTGAGGACCAGAAGAATGAATGGAAATATGCAACCTCAGGAGGTAGGAGGTGGGAGGGGGGACCCTCTAGAATGTACCGAAGACCTGGGAAGTGACACTCTCAGGACTCAAAGGGAGGGACCTTAGATGAAATGCCCAACAGTGGGGAGAGGGAACTTGTAGAGTCCACCTCCAAGTAGAAAGACAGGGCATCAAGTGAGGGATAGAGTTGGCATCCCACAGTCAAAAACCCTGACCCAGAATTGTTCCTATCTAAAAGAACTACAGGAACAAAAGTGGAGAAGAGACTGAGGGAAAGGAGGTCCAGTGACCAGCCCAAATTGGGACCCATCTCAAAGGGAGGCTCCAAGACATGACACTATTACTGATGCTATAGTGTGCTTAGAGACAGGAGCCTAGCATGGCTGCCCTCAGAGAGGCCCAACAGCAGCTGACTGAGACAGAAGCAGATACCTATACCCAACCACTGGACTGAAATTGGGGACCCCTATGGTTGAATTAGGGAAAGACTGGAAGAAGCTGAGGAGGAGGGTGACCCTATAGGAAGACCAGCAGTCTCAACTAACCTGGACACCCAAGATCTATCAGACACTAAGCCATCAACCAGGCAGCATACACCAGCTGATATGAGGCCTCCAACACACATACAGCAGAGGACTGCCTGGTCTGGCTTCATTGGGAGAAGATGCACCTACTCCTTGAGAGACATGAGGCTCCAGGGAGTGGGGAGGCCTGCCAGGGATGGAGAGAAGACATCCTCTTGGAGACAGAGGGGAAGAGGAATGGGATGAGAAATTGTGGGAGGACAGACTTGGAGGGGGGCAATGACTGGACTGTAAAAAAAATAAAATAAAAAAATAGACCTGTCTTGAAAACCCAAAAATTAATTAATTAATTAATTAAATAAATAAATAAAATAGAACCACAGTGGAGGCCACTGAGCACTCCAAAAGACTCTCCACACCACAGGTCCTCGGGATCATGGGTGAGCGGAACACAATCAACTCCAGAGAGTCCAGGAGGGGCTTGTGCCAGCAGGAACAGGGACAAAGGAACACTGCCTGTCCAGAGGCTGGGTTCCAGTCGGTCTGATCAGGGCCACACAGATCTCTCTCCTGAACCCCAGGGGAGGCAGCTGAACTCTCCTGAGGAATCTCCACACCACAGGTCCTCAAAATCATAGCAGAGGCAGCAGAGACCTCTGGAGGACCCTCCACACCACAGGTCCTCGGGATCACAGGAGGAGAGTCAGCCCTCAGGGAGGAATCAGAAGGAGGATCAGAGCTCCAGACTCCTGGACACCTGCCTTGCAAGAGGAGAGCTTGCCTGCAGAGAGTGCTCTGAACACAGGGACACAGGGGAGAGTTGGATTCCCAGGACTGCTGACAGAGGCTAACAGAATCACAGGAGGAACAAACTCCAGCCAGAGACAGCTAGGGCATATAACATCAGAGATTTCCAGATGGCAAAATGCAAACGTAAGAATCTTACTAACAGAAACCAAGAACACTGGGCACCATCACAACCCAGTACGCCCACCACAGCGAGTCCTGGATACCCCAACACACCCGAAAAGCAAGATGTGGATTTAAAATCATATCTCATGATGGTGGTAGAAGATTTAAAGAAGGACATTAATAACTCACTCAAATAAATACAGGAGAACAATGCTAAACAAGTAGAAGCCCTTAAAGAGGAAACACAAAAATCCCTCAAGGAATTACAGGAGAACACTGCTAAACAGATAGAAGCCCTTAAGGAACTACAGGCAAATACTGCTAAACAGCTAGAAGAAACACAAAAGTCCCTTAAAGAATTATAGGAAAACACAAACAGGGGATGGAAATGAACAAAACCATCCAAGACCTAAAAAGGGAAATAGAAACAATAAAGAAAACCCAAAGGGAGACAACTCTGGAGATAGAAATCCTAGGAAAGAAATCAGGAACCATAGATGTGAGCATCAGCAACAGAATACAAGAGATGGAAGAGAGAATCTCAGGTACAGAAGATTCCATAGGGAATATGGACACAACAATCAAAGAAA
>NC_034613.1:87021370-87022904 GCF_900095145.1 Mus pahari
TCCATGACAAAACCAAATTCACACAATATCTTTCCATGAATCCAGCCCTTCAAAGGATAATAAAGGGAAAACACCAACACTAAGAAACTACACCCTAGCAAAAGGAAGAAAGTAATCCCTCAACAAAACCAAAAGAAGACAGCCACAAGAACAGAATCCCAACTCTAACAAAAAAAATGACAGGAACCAAAAATTACCTTTGTTTGATTTCTCTTAACATCAATGGACTCAATTCCCCCAATAAAAAGACATAGACTAACAGACAGGTTACACAACCAGGACCCCACATTTTGCTACTTACAGGAAACCCACCTCAGGGACAAAGACAGACACTACCTCAGAGTAAAAGGCTGGAAAACAATTTTCCAAGCAAATGATCCGAAGAAATAAGCTGGAGTAGCCATTCTAATATCAAATAAAATTGACTTCCAACACAAATTTATCAAAAAAGACCAGGAGGGGCACTTCATACTCATCAAAGGTAAAAGCTACCAAGAGGAACTCTCAATTCTAAATATCTATGCTCCAAATGCAAGGGCAGCCACATTCATTAAAGAAACTTTAGTAAAACTCAAAGCACACATTGCACCTCACACAATAATAGTGGGAGACTTCAACACCCAACGCTCACCAAAGGACAGATCCTGGAAGCAGAAATTAAAGAGACACATGGACACTAACAGAAGTTATGAAACAAATGGATTTAACAGATATCTACAGAACATTTTATTCTAAAACAAAAGGATATACCTTCTTCTCAGCACCTCGTGGTACCTCCTCCAAAATTGACCATATAATCGGTCACAAAACAGGCCTTGACAGATACAAAAATATTGAAATTATCCCATTCATCCTATCAGATAACCATGGACTGAAGCTAATATTCAATAACAGCATAAATAATAGAAAGCCAACATTCACGTGGAAACTGAACAACACTCTACTCAACGATACATTAGTAAAGGAAGAAATAAATAAATAAAAGACGTTTTAGAGTTTAATGAAAATACCACAACATACCCAAACTTATGGGACACAATGAAAACAGTCCTAAGAGGAAAACTCATAGCTCTGAGTGCTGCCAAAAAGAAACTAGAGAGAAAATACACTGGCAGTCTGACAGAACACCTAGAAGCTCTAGAACTAAAGGAAGCAAATTCACCCAAGAGGAGTAGTCGGCAGGAAATAATCAAACTTAGGGCTAAAATCAACCAAGTGGAAACAAAAGGAACTACACAAAGAATCAACCACACCAGGAGCTGGTTCTTTGAAAAAATCAACAAAATAGATAAACCCTTAGCCAGACTAACTAGAGGGCACAGGGACAGTATCCTAATTAACAAAATCAGAAATGAAAAAGGAGACTAACAACGGATCCTGAGGAAATCCAAAACATCATCAGATACTACTATAAAGGATACTACTCAACAAAACTGGAAAACCTGAATGAAATGGACAACTTCCTAAACAGATAAAAGGTACCAAAGTTAAATTGGGATCAGATTAATGATCTTAACAGTCCCATTTCCCCTAA
>NC_034613.1:87022915-87026507 GCF_900095145.1 Mus pahari
AGGCAGGTGGATTTCTGAGTTCGAGGCCAGCCTGGTCGACAGAGTGAGTTCCAGGACAGCCAGGGCTACACAGAGAAACCCTGTCTCGAAAAACCAAAATAAAATAAAATAAAATCAACAATTATAGGACTTCATGAGACTAAAAATCTTACAGCAGAGGACATCATTATTGGACCAAAGCAGCAGCCTTGGTCCAATAAAGTTCTCAGAAGATGAAATGCCAAGTAGCTAAAAATTATATTTTAATATGTTAACATCTTTTGCAATTAGAAAACTACAAAATTTTTATGAGATTTCATCTTACTCCATCATGAATATTTGCCTATAATGATTGTGAGTTGCTGGGGCCTTCCCAGGGAACCTTCTCCTATATAGAGCGGAGACTCAGAGTCTTTGCTGACAGGGCGGCCCTTAAAGGAGCATAGGGAGTCTGCAAAGGAAGAGAGTGAGCCAGGCATGATGGTTAAGGGAATCTCACAGCCTAACTAGCAATCAGGCTGTTTCTATGGCTCTAACTAGCAATAAGGCCATTTCTGCTGTTGTGACTAACAACCAGGTGCTTCTTTATTTCTACAAGCTTCACTGAACAGAGGCAGACTAATGGCTATCCAAGTGGTACAGAATGTATGTTCGACTTTTCACTACATGTCCAGGGTTGCAAGTTCAGTTACAATTAGAAAATAGAAAGAGCAGATCATTCTTATTCTTATTAGCCCTATAACTCCAAATTAAAGAATTTAAAGAATGTCACCTCCAGAGCAAACACACTTATTATATGACAGTCTATTTTTAGGCTGTCTATGTTTGCACTCCAAACAAACAGAAAATGTCTGAACCAGTCTTTTTATGAATAGCAAATATTAATACCTAACTTCTTTTACTATATGTTTCATCATCTACACCATAAAGTAGGAAAACTTTATTTTAGTCAATATATCTTACTGAGTTTTATTCCTTCAGGAGTGTACCCTGTATGACCCCCTATTTTTAAACTACATTTTTAGAGACCTGTAAGCCTATAATAAAAAGAGACCTGAATCTGTAACCTATTCTTCTGGCCAGAGTTTATCAACTGTCTCTGTTTGCCCTGCATCAATTATACTGTTTGAGTTTGTTCAGGGGCAGATACCCCCAAGAAGATTCCTAGAGAACTGGCCTCATCTAGCAATGTTCTTCTCTGTGCTTAATGATCTCCAGGACATAGGAAGACTTCCAAATAGTGGCCAGATAAACTTAATTTTAGGATTTTCCTAAAAAGACTCAGACATAATTTTTCTCAAGAAAAGAAATAAAATGCACTATAATGCAGAAAGTTCCTATGAATGCAGCACTCAGAGACACAAATCCAAAAGTTATAGACAGAAGGGCAGCAACTGTAGCAATCAGTTCAGTTTTGCTAGAACTGCCAAGCAGCAGTGCCTGGCATCATGCATGACTCTTGCCTTTTCCAGTGGGAATAGCTGTGCCAGTGGTTCTGAACTCCTATATGTATAATCACTAGGTGCTACAGTTTGCACCCTGAAAGGTTTGTTTGTTGATGGCTCAGTCCCCTGATTAGCAGTGTTGAGAAACTGTGCTGATGAGTTTGTCAATTTGACAGAAGCTAGACTCATTCTGGAAGAGAGAACCTTAGTTGAGAAAATGTCTGCACCAGACTGGCCAGTAGGCAAGCTTCTGGTACATTTTCTTGATTAATGATCAATGTAGAAGAGCCTAGCTTACTGTGGGTGGTGCCTACACCTAGGCTATAAGAAAGCAGCCCCAGAAAGCCATGGGGACCAAACCAGTAAACAGCACTCCCCATGGCTGCTGCCTCCAGGTTCCTGCCTTGACTTCCCTGGATGATGAACTACTTACTTTAAGATGACCACAGTGTTTTATCACAATGGAAACCCTAAGGAAGACACAGGATAGACCTGTAAAAAGTAGCATCTATTGGGACATACTTAAGTCATTTTGGTGTATACTGTTCTTTCAAGGAAATGTTTTCCGGAAAGGAGTTTTGAGGACAGTTATTAAGAAAGTCTAAAGTGACTCTTCAATCCCTCTCTAGATTTCTGTACTAAGAGATTACTGCTAGCACCCACACATGCTCACATCATTGCCATCCGCCATATCGTGATACAGTCAAGAGGACCTTCACCAGAACTGAGGTGATGCCAATGCCATAATCTAATCCTGAAAAACAACCCTGAGATTCCACCTTACACCAGTCAGAATGGCTAAGATTAAAAACTCAGGTGACAATATATGTAAGGAGAGGATGTGGAAAAAGAGGAACACTCCTCCATTGCTGGTGGGATTGCAAGCTGGTACAGCCACTCTGTAAATCAGTCTGGCGGTTCTTCAGAAAATTGGAAGACTCAGCTATACCACTCTTGGGAATATACCTAAAAGATGGCCCACCATGCCACAAGGGCACGTGTTCCACTATGTCCATAGAGGCCTTATTTGTGATAGCCAGAAGCTGGAAACAACCCAGATGTCCCACGACAGAAGAATGGATACAGAAAATGTGGTTCAGTTACACAATGGAATACTACTCAGATATTAAGAACGAGGACACCCTGACTTTTGCAGGCAAATGGATGGAAATAAAAAATTTCCTGAGTGAGGTAACTCAGACACAAAAGGACATGCATGGTATGTATTCACTAATAAGTGGATATTAGCCAAAAAAAAGTACAGAATACCCAAAATACAGTCCACAGAATTCAAAAGGCTCAACAAGCTGAAGTGTACAAGTGAGGACACCTCAGCCCACCTGGGAGAGAGAAGAAAGCAATCATAAGTGGGAAGGGAGGGAGGGACCTGGGGCTGAGCTGGTATTGGGTGAGGGAAAAGGACTGAAGCCCTGAGGATCAGTAGAAAAAATGCAAACAGGCAACCTCAGGAAATAGATGATGCTGTTTTCAAATGTGATATTTAAATCACTGGTAGCTCTGCCAGTAATCCTTTCAATGACAGTTTCTGAACATTCAAAGTTTTCACTCCATGTGGCAGATAAAATAAAGTCATAAGTCCCAGAGTCTGTGCTGAATAAGGTATTTTGTGTCCTTAGGTAGAAAACCTACATGATAGAGGTTTTGTTCTTTTCTACACTCAGCTCTGTTGTCCCTTGCTTGCTGAAAAACAATGCACTGGTTAATGCCACTAATGACCAGGTTTTCATTCTGCCTTCCTCCTACTGTGCTCTTATAAAAAGGACAAATGCTTTGACAAAGGAGCTAAAACCACGCAGTGGAAATAAGACAGCATTTTCAACAAATGGTGCTGGTTCAATTGGCAGTTAGCATGTAGAAGAATGCAAACCGATCCATTCTTATCTCCTTGCACGAAGTTCAAGTCCAAGTGGATCAAGGACCTCCACATAAAAGCAGATACACTGAAACTAATAGAAAAGAAAGTGGGGAAGAGCCTCAAACACATGGGCACAGGGCAAAACTTCCTGAACAGAACACCAATAGCTTATGCTCTAAGATCAATAATTGACAAATGGGACCTCATAAAATTTCAAAGCTTCTGTAAAGCAAAGGACACTGTCACTAGGACAAAACAGCAACCAACAGATTGGGAAAAGATCTTTACCAAT
>NC_034613.1:87026682-87044385 GCF_900095145.1 Mus pahari
AGGGAAATGCAAATCAAAACAACCCTGAGATTCCACCTCACACCAGTGAGAATGGTTAAGATCAAAAACTCAGGTGACAGTGGATGTTGGTAAGGTTTTGGAGAAAGAGGAACACTCCTCCATTGCTGGTGGGATTGCAAGCTGTTACAACCACTCTGGAAATCATGTTGATAGTTCCTCAGAAAATTGGACATAGTACTACCGGAAGATCCAGCAATACAACTCCTGTGCATATAGCCAGAAGATGTTCCAACATGTAGTAAGGACACATGCTTCACTATGTTCATAGNAGTCTTATTTATAATAACCAGAAGCTAGAAAGAACCCAGATGTCCCTCAACAGAGGAATGGATACAGAAAATGTGATACATTTACACAATGGAGTACTATTCAGCTATTAAAAACAATGACCTCATGAAATTCACAGGCAAATGGATGGATCTGGAGGATATCGTCCTAAGTGAGGTAATCACAAAACGCAATCACAAAAGAACACATATGATATGCACTCACTGATAAGTGGATATTAGCCTAGAAGCTCAGAATACCCAAGATACAATTAACAAACCGCATGAAACTCAAGAAGGAAGACCAAAGTGTGGATACTTCGATCCTTCTTAAAAGGGGGAACAAAATACCCATGGAAGGAGTTACAGAGACAAAGTGAGGAGCAGAGACTGAGGGAATGAACATCCAGAGACTGCCCCACCTGGGGATCCATCCCATATACAATCACCAAACCCAGACACTATTGTGGATGCCAATAAGTGCTTGCTGACAGGAGCCTGATATGGCTGTCTCCTGAGAGGCTCTGCCAGTGCCTGACAAATACAAAAGTGGATGCTCACAGCCATCCATTGGACTGAGAATAGGATCCCCAAAGAAGGAGCTAGAGAAAGTCTAAAGGAGTTAGCAGACCCATAGGAGGAACAACAATATGAACTAACCAGTACCCCCAGAGCTCCCAGGAACTAAACCACCAACCATAGAGTACACATGGTGGAACTTGTGACTCTAGCTATTTATGTGGCAGGGGATGGCCTAGTCGGTCATCAATGGGAGGAGAGTCCCCTGGTCCTATGAAGGCTCTATGCCCCAGCGTAGGGGAATGCCAGGGCCAGGAAGCAGGAGTGGGTGGGTTGGTGGGCAGGGGGAGGGGGAGGGGATAGGGGATTTTCGGAGGGGAAACCAGGAAAGGGGATAACATTTGAAATGCAAATAAAGAAAATATCTAATGAAAAAAAGGACAAATGATGCCCATGTCAAACACTTGCTTGAATCACAGCAGATCACTTTCATAAAACTCAATGCTGTCAACAGACATTTGGCTCAATGTGAATCACAGCTCAGATGACAAGCATTATGAGTAGATTGCTGACAACCAAGACAAATAGGAGGATAACTTGTTCTTTTTCCCTCCCAATCGGGTGTCATGGAGAGGAACTTCATCAACAGGAATATACAGCTTTAAGGTTACCATTGTGCTCTACAGCCACCTTCTGCATGGATTTCTTCACTGGACCATTGTAACTTTGCTGCTCTACAGAGCTACCTCCATAGCTGCCTCTTAAACTCTTAATTCTTAGTTTACAAAACCATTGAAGGGTTTTTCTTCCTTCCTTTTAAAAAATTAATATTAATTTCCAACTAATTTTAAGATTTTTAAGTGACTTTGGAAGCAGTACTATACAGATCAGTACAATAATATGTTTTGTAAGAATGAACATGAACATATAAAGATTCAATGTGTTCATAAAATCATAGAAAAAAGTTATTCATCATAGAAAGAAAAATCAATTTTCCATACCTGTTATTATCTATCAGGAATTGAATAATGCTCAGACAGAACTCCAAAGGCATAGCAAGATGTAGCATTTCCTTAGCAGCTAACAAAGAGAAACATATTAATTAGTTAATCATACTAACAAAGAAAAAAGAATGAAAATGAGTAAAATATATAAACTTTATAGAAAGTTTAACTATTTTCAATAAATTTTCTATTCAAAATATTCATATTAAAATTTGCTAAATATCATATGTTATCTAACACTTCACCAAAATCCTTTTAATAATGCATTAATACCCAATACTAGAAAGGGCAGTGACAAGGACATCTTTATATGGACTGCAAGGTAACTGAGTGCAAACTTTCTGAAATCAACCTGGAAATACTCTATGCTAAGAACACCTGATTAAGAGTTTGGAATTTAAAGTCAGATGTAAGTGATACCAGTTGCCACCTGCATAGCCATAGGCAAGTTATTTCATTTTTCTGTACCTTAGTTTGTCACATGTCAAGTAATAACTATATTACATATATATATATATGTATGTTATCAAGACGATTCCATGAGATAATATATGTAGATTACATAGCAATGTACCTAGCACTTACTAACATTAAATATATGACAATTCCTATTGCTGTTATTCCCTTTCTTCAGAAATTATATTTATGAAAAGCCATCTAAAATATGGGAAATTTTTTCTGAAAAAAAGATATTTAAAAGAGTTTATACTATAAAATAGGAAGGAACCATTGTGAAATATCCACTATGGTGTAGCCAAAAACTATCATATAAATGTTTAAAATGTTGCTGAATATTAAATAAGATGGAACAATGACTATACACTAACATAAAAATAGTTAAGACTACTAGTAAGTGCAAAATTTAAAAACAAATTTATATGTAATATGAATTCTGTAAAACACATAAAATAGACTAAGAAAATAACAATACATCATCAAAGTGCTAAAAATATTATGTGTAGATTTAATGATTAATTCAGCAAGTATTTAAGGAGTATATTCTCTAAATCTGTCACTACATTTGTACGGGGAATCTAGCACTAAACAAAATATACAACAAGCCTTGCTAACAAGATTACATTCTAGGGCAGTATTTTCTCTACCTTCCTAAATGCTGCAACCCTTTAATACAGTTCCTCATGTTGTAGTGACCCCTATCCAATACTTTCACTGCTATTTCATAACTGCAATTTTGCTGTTATGAATCACAATGTAAATATCTGATATGTGACCCTGTGAAAGAGTCGTTCGACCCACAGGTTAAAAATCACTGCTCTAGGGGATGGTAGGACCATCGGTAGCTTCAGTATCTTCCAAAATTTTCTCTGATGAGTTTGTGATATCATTTCCTGATAAAACTTTGTCTACTTTAATTTTTTGCCAGGCATGTTAGCACATACCTTCAATACCAGCAGTTGGCTGAGACTTGCAGATCTCTGGGAGTTCAAAGCCAGCTTGGTCTCACCTAGCAAGTTCCAAGACAGCCAAGGCTATAAAGTGAGATCTTGCCTCAAAAAAGGTCTTTTGAACCTTTTATGCTATAAAAATATCAGGGAAAGTCAAATACCTCCAATTAGGCTAATCATTCTAACTGGAAAAGACTTCTGTAAAGAAATGAACAGACTACAGCTAGGGTTGCAGCCAATAGGGACATAGCTGAGTAGACTAGCGTGTGCCTAGCCTGCACAGTCCCAGCACTGCAAAATCAAATACATTATAAAATTATTTTCTCAACAGAATAGAATAAAATGGTTATTATTTTAACAGAAAACCTTAAAATTTATGGAAATCTCATAATTTATAACGATTTCAGAAAAATAACTACTCTAAACTCTGCTTCTGATAATGCGTTTAAATAAACATTGTGATGAGGAAATCTAATCCAAAACTAATCAACTTCAAATTTGGTAATTCAAGAATATATCTTGGCCGGGCGTGGTGGCGCATGCCTTTAATCCCAGCACTTGGGAGGCAGAGGCAGGCTGATTTCTGAGTTCGAGCCCAGCCTGGTCTACAAAGTGAGTTCCAGGATAGCCAGAGCTATACAGAGAAACCCTGTCTCAAAAAACAAAACAACAAAAAAAGAATATATCTTAATTTTATACATAGTGTTAGTTCAAGTAAGTGTATTGACTTCCTTAGCTTTCTAATGTAAGGAAAGTGGGATTGCCATCCTGGATTTTAAAGAGTTTTCAGCCCGTGCATATGAAGGTGAGATAGAATCCTCTCTATAGTTCAGTTTCTGAGACCTTTGAGTCACTATATTCCTACAGCTCACAGAAAAATTCAACAATACTGAATTAGCACAAAACTCAGGGCTACTTCCAAATTTGATTACTGTCCCAATTATTTAAGAAGAATTTATTATATAACCAATAATTATACTAACACATAATTTTACATAGTAAAAATAACTCTTAAAGATAAAATAATAGTAATTAAATTAATAATTAAGCAAATTAAATTGAAATAATAATTCTTAAAGACGACTAAAATATCCAGTCATGGTGGATCTACAGCCCCAAAATTTGGGAAATGGAAGCAAGAGAATCAGGAGTTCAGGTCCATCTTTGGTCACTTACTAAATTCAAGGATAGTCTAAACTATACAGGATATATGTGATAAATGCTTTACATACATTTTCTCATAGGATTTTCAAACAATGTGATATGTATTATTATTATTATTATTATTATTATTATTATTATTATTATTGCATCGCTTCTGAAAATAAACTGAAACACAAAAATTAAGGCACTTGCCAAATGACACACAGCTATATATCTGTATATTGATTTCCTTGTATATTCTACACCATTAATAATAACTGAAAAACAAGTAACAATGTTTATACAAGTAATTATTTAAAAGTGCATCATCATATTCATTCAAAGGATAGCTTTTCTCTTTCGGCCACTGTGGAGGAGGCCAAGAATCTCAGCTGAGAACACAGATCTAATTGTTCTCCACAGTACTTCCTCAACCCCCATGCCCATCTCTGAGTCCCTCAATAAACTAGTCATCCTTTCCTCACTACCCCTCCAAAACAAGAATCCTTTGTTCATGGTCATAGAACATTTCATAAAGGTTGAGCAGCTGTAATTCTCTGCTAAGTTAAAGGAAGCTGATTGCTTTGATTCAGTTTCTTTTTATAAGCACCTTTTAATTTTACCCCTATTCTTTCTTCTTTCTTTCTTCCTAGTTGATAATTCCTTTTCTATTGATCAGTTTTCTGCTCACCCACGACCAAATTATACCTATTGTGAGTAAATTACAAAATTACTTTGTGCTGACATTTCAAAATTGTATGCTCTTTGCAGAGAGGTTATACCTTCAAGGAGTTCTTCATTACATGAGTTGCCTTTCATGAGGATCCTCATCTTTAAGAAAAGCCCAGCTGGATCTAAATGTTCCTATTTTAAACAAAGAAATCACAATGATATTATAACTCTGGAATGTAAAATCCAATTGTCAAGTAATTGCCTGTTTTGTTCAACATTTGCATGATGACTCAGAATCAAAGGAAATCGAAATTATAAAACATCATATAAATCATATAATAATATCTGCTCTATCCCCAAGGATGTTTTCTGACACTTTATTCAATCTCAATAAGATAATACAAGGAAAGAACATGCAAAACATTTCCATGTACTGGCAAACTAATGGCAATGTAACTATTTAAGTGCCAAATCTCACACCATACTCTAAGGAAAACCTTAAACATCAGTTAGATTTATTTTCTACAAAATTTCTCCCTTCCCTTTCTTCTTTCCAAAACCTCTTATATACACTTTAAAATGTATGGCTTCTTTTTTCATTAATTGTTATATAAATATATACGCAATCGTATAATGATACCTGTATTATGTTTAATAAGCATCCTTTTGAAACAATGTTAAAAAACACAAAAATCATCATCATTTCTTAGGACAAAGCTTTTATGTCTACCACTAATAGCAATGTTACCTAAGTGATATTTCCAAGTTATTGTTAGCTATCCCCTAAGAGTGGAAGCTATTTAAAAACAAAAAAAAACAAAAAACTGTCGCCTGGGTGCAAAGAACAGAACTCTTCCCTCTGCAATGACAGTCAGCTTCTATATAAACACTGATTACATACCTTGTAGCTACCTGTAGCTAGTCAGTATATGATAACTTAAGAATGAAAAATTAAGGAAAGCAAACACCGATGTGTGTGTGTGTGTGTGTGCGCGCGCGCGCGCGTGTATGATACAAATACAAGAATAATCTAAAATGGTAAACTTTAAGTCTGATTTATTACTGTGTTTAGATTTCTAGTACTGTATCTTTCCACTCTGCTTCCTTTGAAGCTCAGTCTAACTTGGGACTTTATATGGTCACATTATCTGATTTCCCACAACTTCAAACGTAATATAAAAATTTTTCTAGTGTGACATATACCATGTATATATACACACCCACAACCAAGTATATAAAGCATGTTATGCATAGTTTCTAGTGCTATAATTTGGATCTGAAATGTCAAATAAAAACCCATGTATTAGAGTGTTCCCCAACCTATAGGGCTATTTGGAGGTGATGAGCCTTTATTTATTTATTTATTTATTTATTTATTTATTATTTTCTTTATTTACATTTCAAATGCTATCCGGAAAGTTCCCTATACCCCACCCCCGCCCCTGCTCCCCTACTCACCCACTCCCACTACTTGCCCCTGGCCTTCCCCTGTGGTGATGAGCCTTTAAGAGTAAAGGGAGAGAGCAATACTACTGATGGATATAGTAGGACTTGGTGCCTCTAACGCATGCTCTGTCTCTCTTCTTCACCCTCTCCCTCATTCCTCCTCTCCTTCTCCCTTCTTTGGCTTCCCGGGTGCTATTAGGTGAATAGGTCTCCTCGATCCCATGCTTCCACTCTGATATACTACCCTGTCACATGCCTAAAAGCAACAAGCTGAGTGCCCATAGATGGAAATTACTTCACCGATACAACTCATTAAACTTTCCTCCACTTAAGTTGATTATCTCAGGAAGGCTTGCCCAACCTAAACTTGATGGGTTACAGATAACGCACATGTGGCTGAGGACAGCGACAAATGCAGCTCAAAACAAAATTGTCAGCTTACTTAAAACATTTCATTTTACTTTTATGTACTAGAAAGAGTGTAACAATCTGTTATGTTTTTCTAAAGAGGCATAATAAAGTGAATGTCTAAACTGAATTTCAAACTATGAATTAAAACTTGTGGGGCTGGAGAGATGGCTCAGTGGTTAAGAGTGCCGACTGCTCTTCCAAAGGTCCTGAGTTCAAATCCCAGCAACCACATGGTGGCTCACAACCATCTGTAACGAAATCTGACACCCTCTTCTGGAGTGTCTGAAGACAGCTACAGTGTACTTACATATAATAAATAAATAAATGTTTTAAAAAAAAAAACTTGTGAAAACTTGAACTTAATATTATAAAGTAAAATTCTCATACCTTGTTTGCAACGAGTATAGCAACGAGGGCCTTGTTACAATATGCTTCACCATCACAATTCAAATAAATAGTGGCTAGTAGCCGCAGAGCTTTAGCCTGTAATAAACAACACAGAAACACTTCTAGTTAAGGAACAAACTACAGCACAACAGCTAGCATTTGCACAAGGATGGTATCATCTCAGACATAAGTTATCTTTTTGTAATAGCACTGCCTGAATACAACCACATATTCTCAAAATATGACTCATTGTGCTAGTTTATACCAAACATTATCTAAGAAATGATAATATTGTTTATGCTTGTGCCTTGCTTAAATGTAATATAACTGTGTTACAATAATGATTTTCCTTCTCTTTTGTGTTTTTGTTTTGTTTTTTGATGGTAGTGGTGGCGTTTGTTTGTTTCTTTGTTTGTTTGGGGTGTTCAATTGTTTGTATGTTTAGGTTTTTTATAAAGTTTTCTGAGGCAAGGTTTCACACTGTAGTTCCTGCTGGCCGAGAACTTTCCAGGAACTTCTTGGGTGCATATGCCTCTGTGCCCAGCTTAACAAAACTTATTTTCTTTGTGTCATCTTACTATTAAAGTATTTTATCATCCCCAATTTAAAATCCAAATCAACTGCATTTTAAAATGAGTGAAGTTATCATTTAAGTAAGTCAATGTCTCCAGCCAGGACAACAATCACACGGGGAGCAAATATAGTCGATGTGAATGTGTTTACAGATTCATGGCAAGAATTGGAAGAGGGGAACAGATTGAATCCAAACACATTATATTAGTATGTGAATATTAACCAAAATGTTAATAAGAAACAAATGTTAAAAGTAAGAGGTTCTATATCAGTACATGAGTCTCCCTCTAAGTATCATAAGGACATAAGGATAAGGCGAAGATGCCCTACTGACTTTTTCTAAAATGTCAAGCATATTAGTCCCCTTCAGATCAGAGTAATAATGTCTGTATTATCATTTCTCTTTGCTTATAAGTTAAACATTGAGATGAATCAAATAAGATACTTAAAAATTAATACCATAATTGCTGCAAAACAACTCTATAAGAGTTTGTAAGCTCCCATAGAGAAATTTTATAGAGAAAATATGAACTCTTTAAGAAATATTGGAGTTATTGCATTATAGCCAAAGTAGTCACTTGTCAGAAACACAGGAAAATAGATAAATCTCAGAATTTGTTTTAAAAAATGAGCCAGACATCAACTAGTACATATTTGATAATTCCATTTATACAAAACTCAAGAATAGCCCATAATAATCTGTAATAAAGGTCAGAATATTGGGGTTTGCCCCCTTGAGAGAAGTGTGTATTAATTGGTACAGAGATAAAAATACTTTTCAGAGTGGGGGCACTTTCTGTATCTTGACCTATAAAAGACTATAAAAACATTCATCAAACTGTGCATTTAAGTCTTGTGGAATTTACTACCATTGAATTATATATCAGGAAGGTATTCCAAGGATAAATGAAAAATTAGTTCAGAACTACCCCACCAAAAATTTTTATAGGAACATTCCTCTTCAATCACACGGGTGCTAGCTTCCATCTTTCTTTCCTCACTGGACGTCCTTTCACCTACATTCCTGGTTCGGAATCCTCTTCACTTTGTGAATCCTATCTATGAGGCTTATCACCTGTCAAAATCTTTCACTACACTAGTTAACCCTGTCACTTGTCTGTGAACCTTTCTACATACTGAAGGTATCACCTATTTACCCCAATTATTTCACGGGCACTACTGGTTTTTGAATGATATCTTTTAAATTTTAATTCAGGTATAATCAATATATTTTTATATAAAATATATACAAAAATGTTCAAGAACATCAAAACTATGCTTCTGTGAATTTTAACAAGGCAGTATGTGGAAGTATTTTTTAAAACATAAAATGTAGCCACTAGTATTATATTTTGGAGATGGTATGAGAAGGTGTGGGATATGGAACAGTCAGAAGGTAGACAGGGAGGGGGATAAAATCTGGAGTGTAAAAAAAAGATTTAAGAATAAATAAAAAGAATTTAAAAAGTGATTAAAATGATATATTCCTTTTTTAGTATAGAATAGAGTTTATTAAGGGCATGGGGAGAGGAGTTAAGAGGGTAGTAGAGGCAGAGAGAGAGAGAGAGAGAGAGAGAGAGAGAGAGAGAGAGAGAGAGAGAGAGAGAGAGAGAGAGAGGAGAGATGGGGAAAGGGAAGGGAAAAGGGAAAAACCCAAGAGGGCAAGAGAGAAGCAAGTGGGAATCAAGAGTAAGAGAGCAATATATTCTTAAAAAGAAAAAATTTACACAGTCTGTCACATAGAATGAACTATAAATTTTTTAAAATGTAGGCCATTCACAAAGACAAATGGCATTTGGTTGTGCTTGCATATGTTACCTAGACTAGTTCAACTCATGGAGACAGAAAATACAGTAGTGGTTGTAGTAGGTAAGATGAAAAGAGAATTGTTTGATGGATACCTTGCTACATTTGGTATCATAACAGATGTAAATATTTAAAATTCCTCATGTAGTAATTCTACCACTTGGGTGGGTTAGTGAGCAGGGGGAGGGGGGAGTGATAGGGGGGTTTTTAGTGAGGAAATGAGGAAAGGGGATAAATTTTGAAATGTAAATAGAGAAATATCTAATAAAAAATAATTCTATCACTTGTACTTACAGTCACATTTTATTAAATACTAAAATCAACCAGTTAACTTCCGTAGCCAAGTGCAGGGTCTTAAAAACGTCCCCTATGCCAGGAGTAGATTATATCTAGGTGAGTTTTTGGCGGAAGAGAACACACAGAAACCCTCTAACAACCCAGACTATTGTCAAGGCTTGTTGTCAAGGTTGTTATCCACTAACTGATGATACAAGGCCGTATTGCTAAAGACACTACACAACTCACTGAACATGAAAAGACAAGCAGGTGCCTGCCCAGAGACTTCATCCTTAATAACTACTATTCATGGTACTGGAAGGTACCTTGCATGCTATCAGAGGAGAAAGGCAAACACCAACCCAGCTACAAACTCTCCAGTCTACAATGAATGGTGACCTGCCTGCAAGATAGGCTGGTGCAATAGTGACACGAACATTGCTGGAGTAACCAACCACTGTCTGATCAGATTTAAAAAGCCCACTTCACAAGACGTATGTAACCCAGGCCTGATACTCCTCAGGTGGCCAGGAACTTGAAACTAAATAGGCCATGGGGATTAGGGAAAACCAAAGTACTATTATTGTGCTTAGGAACGTAGCACTGAAAATGACTCAGTAACATCAGTGCCTCACTCAGCCATTCTCAGAGAAGCTTCCTCTTTCAGTAGATGCCAACTAAAGCACAGACTCAAAACTAGACCACGTGAAGAGAGCGAGAGACCTTGAAATACTCAATTCTAAAGGATGTCTTCATCAAAACCCTTCTTAGGGTTCAGGGAGCTATGAGGGACAGCCAGAGCAGATAAATGACTCCAGGGAAACTGTATCTTCCATATACAACAGGACTGATGCATATACTGACTCACAGAGACTGTGACAGTATGCACAGGGCCTGCACAGGTTCAAGATGGACAGAGTCCCAATATTGAGATGGGGAAGTGTTCACAGGCTCTCACCCATAACCAAGATGCTATTTGCAACTGACACCCACTTGCAAAGGAAAACTGTTTTTATCAAAGTAGTCTGGCTGGGGATATTAACCAATTTCAGGATCGTCCCATTACAAGCAATACAAGCAGTAGATAGTTAACACAAAATGAACTCGATACATTTGTAAACTTTTTGTCTTTTAATGCTTTGGGCATTGTTTGTTGTCCTGGCCTTTTTCTTGTATACTATGTTTCCAGTTTTGTGGGGTCTGGGGGTTTTGTTAGCCCACGCTGTGTGTGTGTGTGTGTGTGTGTGTGTGTGTGTGTGTGTGTGTGTGTGTGCGCGCACATGCGCACACATGAACATTTTTTGTGTTTTCACTTTGTTATTTTTAATATATTATGTGTTTTTCAAATTATTGGGTTTTTTAACATTTGTTTGCCTATTTGAGAGAAAGAGAGGGGGAAGGATATGGAGTTTGAGGGGGGATCTGGGAGGAGTTGAGGGGAACTGTGATTTTATTGTATGAATAAATTTTAAAATAAAAAGTATCCCCTGTAAATTCACACATGTGAACACTTGGTTACTAGTTGATGCTTTGTGGGAAGGCTATGAAATCTTCTATCTTGGTGATTTTAAAAAAACATTAAACTTTAAACTATGCAATAATAAAAGCTATGATTTACAAAGTAAAACATTGTCCAAATACTGTTTGTGTGTGTGTTAATTCACAAGTAGAATATGAACTTATGAGGTAAATTATATTGCTATGTAAATTTTATGGAAATTAATGCACTAAAATATTACATAATATGCCCAATAGATAGATAATCTATTCACTAATAAGGGGTCATCTAACATAACTTTATAAACTGTATTTTATTATTCTACTTCTCTAATATTAAATGATACTTACCAGCATTTGTGGTTCAACAGAATGCCTATCCATCTTCCCAATTTCATAGCTTTGGCTAGCATTAAAAAAGAAAAATATGTGTGTAAATATACATTCACACTAAGGATTATATATTGCTAAGAAGATATGGTATAATCATGCTTTATTTTATTTTTTCTATTTTGCATGCCAAAAGATTACTCACTATCACATAAAAGACACTTTTATAAAGCAATACTCTCCAACTGTAGAAAACTACAATTTCCTCAGGAGATAACCAACAAATCAACATTTTTTTAGGTTTTTATTTGAAAGATACATATTATCAGATGAAGTGACACATCGAAAATGACCAAATGAATGTAAGTAATACATGGATCACGGATCACCTCAAATTCTTATCAGTTTAATAAGGAAATTCAAAATCTTATTTTCTAGATGTTTTGAAATATATGACCAATTATTACTGTAGTTACCTAAATATACTATAAAACCCCAGAACTTGTTCGGACTATGTAAATATATTTTTGTATATGTTAAACAATTCTTCTGTATGTCTCTTTCCCTGACTCTGGTAAACACTACTGTACTCTCAAATTCTATGTGAAAAATCAACATTTTAATTATAGTCATGCTCTTCTATTTAGATAAATATGTGTCCTAGTTAGTTTTCTTGTCAACTTAATACAAGTTAGTCCTTTGAAAAGAGGGAAACTCAATTAAGAAAATGTCCCCCAGCAAATTGGCCATGGACAAGACTGTGAGGCATTTTCTTGATTAATGATTTATGCAAGAGGGCCACCGCACTGGGAGTGGTGTCACCCCTAGGCAGGTGGTCCTGGAATATGTAATAAAGGAGGCTGAACAAGACATGAGGAGCAAGCCACTAAATAACATTCCTTCATGGCTTCAGCTTCAGCTCCTGCCTCCAGGCTCCTGCCTTGAACTCCTGCCTTGGCTTCCTTCAGTGATAGAGTGTGAACAAAATTTTAAGGCTGCAAAATATAAATTATATCTACATATATATTCATATTCAAGAAGTATTTTTACAGGAACAAATACATTAAGCATCATACGATACTCCTGTAAACCTCTATCAGTCCTTTTTGCAGCTGAGTGAACCAAAGGGGGAAAAAACCAGTAGCTTCTAATATAGCCTAGATTTATATTCAGAATGAATAAAGTGATTGGGAACAAAGAAATTCAACTTTTGGTTCTCTTTATTTCTAACAAATTATATTCCATATGGGAGGAGCACCCTCATAGTGGCAAAGGGGAATGGGGAGATAGATGGTGGATGGGATGGGGGTTTTGTGGAAGGGCAACCAGGAAGGGGGAAAGCATTCGAAATGTAAACAAATAAAATGATTAATAAAAATAAAAGAAAACTTCAAACAGTAAAAAAGAAATTGAACATGTCACCCTTGTGGTAGCTTGAATGAGAATGTTCCCCCACAGTCTCATATATGTTTGAAAATGTGTTCCCTTGGTAGTGGAGTTTCTCAGAAGGATTAGGAGGTATGGCGTTGTTGGAGGAAAAGTGTCACTGGGATGGGCTTAGAGGTTGCAAGAGCCCAAGACATTGCAAGTTGAATCCCAACTTGCAGATAAAGATGTTCTCAGTTATTACTACAGCACCACACCTGTCAGCCTGCTGCAGTGCCTTTTACCATGACAGCCATGGACTTGAATCCCCTGAAAACTGAGAGACCTAAACGATTTCTACTATAAACTATATCTACTGTAAGTTGCCTTGATCATAGTGTCTCTTCAGAGCAATAGAAAAGTGACTATGACAGAAGTTGGTACCAAGGAGTGGGCTATCGCTGTGACAGGCCTGATTATGATGTTTTGTGGGGGAATGTGAAAGATTTTGAGACTTTGGCCTAGGAAAATACTGTAAGCAAGGCTTAATGGACAATTCTAATAATAATAATAACAACAATAAAAAGCTTGCCAGACTGTAGGGCCCACAACAATGTGGAATGTGGAGAACCAGCTGAAGAGGTTTCAAAGGGAAAGAATGTTAAAACTGAGCTAAAGAACATTTCTGAGCTATTCTGTTATTTTCCTACATTCTTGCCAACATTTATTACCATTCCTATTGTTCACTTGCTTGATTGTTTTATGTTAGCCACTTTTACTGGGATAAGATGGAATCTCAGAGTACTTGTAATTCTCATTTCCCTGATGGATAAGAATACTAAACACTAAATGTTTGTTGGCTACTTGTAGGTTTTTCTTTTGGAAACTCAGTTAATTTCACGGGCTAACTTAATGGTTAGCATTTTTTTATTGTTTGAATTCATTGTGTATTCTAGATATTTATCTTTTATCAGATGAATAGCAAAGATATTTTCCTATTCTGTAGTCTAAATTTTCACTCTGATGATAATTTCTTTTGCTATGAGCAATTTTTAAGTTGTAGACAGCTTTCATATATTTGCATCCTGATGCAGCCTCCCTACACTCTGCTAGTGTCCGGCTCTGAGTTAAAGCTGCTCAGTCACTTTAAATTAATTTTTGTGCCAGAAGATGGACATGGGTCTCATTTCATTATTGTCACACAAATATGCAACACAGGTGGTTAACATCTAGAATGTATAAATAAATGCAAATTTTAAACATCAAAAAATAAATTTTAAAAATGGGCTAATGAATTGAACAAAGCATACATGAGTTTTATTCAGCCATAAAGGAGAATGAAATGGTAGTTACAGGAAAATAGATGGAAGTGGAGGTAACCATGTTAAGTGAAACAACCCAGACTCAAGATGACAAATGTCGCAGTGGACCCTAAAGGTGTGTGGAACATGAAAGGGGAATGAAAGGGGAATGATTTCAGAAATGGAAATGGAAGAGGGGGGAGAGAAAACAAGTGAAGGATTAAGGAGAGTGAATATGGTCAAAGTATATGATATAGGTGACTGGAAATATATTTGTGAAACCTATCACTATGTTAATTCAAATGTGCTAATAAAAAATTGAACAAAGTTTTTTTAAAAAGAATTCTCAAAATAAATACAAAGTCCAATAAATACCTGAAAAGGTGTTTAACATCTCTAATCATGAGAGAAATTCAAATTAAAATTGTTTGAGAGCGTATCTCATTACATCCTAGTCAGTCTGGTGATCATAAAGAAAAATATAATGTAACTCGAATTAAATCAAAAGGACTGATGGCAAGATAGCTTAATTGGTAAAATGTTTTTCTTACAAGCCTTATGACCTGAATTTGATCCCCAAAATCCATAGTGCACAGTGAAAACAAACTCCGCAAAGTTAACCTTTGACCTCCACATAAACTGTGTCATATATGCATCTTCAAACGGAACACTTACATACATAGACACATTAATAATAATTCTTAAAGACAACAAATGCTGGCAAGGATGTGAGGAAAGAGGAATCTTTATACATTATTGGTGGGAATGTAAGCTCACACAGCCACTTTTGAAGTCAGTCTTAAAGTTCCTAAAAAAAAAAAATTGGAACTACTACAAAATTCAGCTAGACCACTCAGGAATATAAGCCTGAAGAATTCTAAATTAACTTCCTGTGAAGATACATACGCATCTATACTTACAACTGCATTAATTTCAATAAGAAAAGAAACTAATCTCAATGTTCTCCAACGGATAAATGGATAAAAAAATTATGGTACATAAACACAATGTCAGTTAAAAAGAAAAAAAATAAATCCATGGTATTTGTAGGAAAATGCTTGGAGCTGGAGGTCACTATTGTGCTAAATAAATGATACTCAAATACCTCATGCTGTCTGTCATACACAAAATCTATATTTAAATTTGTGTATATGTGTTTATGTATATATACATGTATGGGAGTAGGTGAAAATAAAAAGAGAAACATGAGAGAAGAGGGACAGGGGGAGAATAAAAAAGAAATGGTAATGTAATTCCTTAACATGATAGCAAGGAGGACTCTCTGGGGAGGAAAGGGGCCAGCAAGAAAGGGATAGGAGAGTTATCTTAGTTTCTTTTCCTGTCACTGCGATTAAAGCACTGACAAAAGCAACTTTATCCAGGGAGAGTTTATCCAGCTTTCTGTTTAGGAGTACTGTCAATCATGGTGGGAAAATAAAGGCAGCAGGAACTTGAAGCAATTGGAAAAATTGCATTCACAATCAAGAAACAAAGGGATGCTTTTTTTCTACTGTCATTCTAGGCCATCACCTTTGTGCATATGAATGTCATAGCCTGTGTGTGTGTGTGTGTATGCATATATATATATGCATATATATATATATATATATATATATATATATATGTGTGTGCATATATATGCATATATGTGTGTATATATGAGGAAAAACTCTTAGACTTTTTTTAGAGATGTAAAACATGCAAATTAAAAGCTTCTGGGGCTGGAGAGATGAAGGACTGACCACTCTTCAAGAGGACCCAGTTTCAATTCCCAGCACCCACAAGGAACCCCCTAACTGTCTTTAATCTGACACCCTTGACTCTCTCACACTGACAAGCAAAACATAAATAAATAAATAAATAAATAAATAAATATTTTTATTGGACATTTTATTTATTTATATTTCAAATGTTATCTCCTTTTCCTGTTTCCCTTCTGGAAATCCCCTAGCCCATCCTCCCTCTTCCTGCTTCTATGAGGGTGCTCCCCCACCCACTCCCACCTCCCCGCCCTGGCATTCCCCTACACTGGGGCATCGAACTTTCCTAGCACCAAGGGCCTCTCCTCCCATTCATGTCTGACAAGGCCACCCTCTGCTACATATGTGGCTGGAGCCATGGGTCCCTCCGTGTGTACTCCTTCCTTGGTGGTTTGGTCCCTGAGAGCTCTGTGGAGTCTGGTTGGTTGATATTGTTGTCCTTCTTATGGGGTTACAAACCCCTTCAGCTCCTTCAGTCCTTTCTCTAACTTCTCCATTGGGGACCGCATGCTTAGTCCAATGGAATAAATGTTTTAAATTTGTTGTTGTTTTTTTTTTTAAAAAAAAAGCTGCAATGGAGGTTAAAGACAGAGGAACTAAAGTATATTAATCTTCAGATTACATTCTCTGTTTAATTGGACCAGGATTCCTTGCCCAGAGAGCAGTCTCACCCAAAACTGAGATGGGTATTTCTACCTAAATTAATGTTCAGGTGTGCCCAGAGGCCCACTTCTAGGAGGTTACAGATTTTATCAAGTCAAAAATTAACACTAACCATCACAGAGAAATGGGGGAAGGGAGTACGAAAAGAGATGAATAAGGAAAAAGAATAATACAATGTATCACTCTATATACTTATTTAAGTGAGAAATAAAAAACAAAGCAGATAGTAAAAGAGCAAAGGAAAGAAAAGGAATCACAGGACATTAAGGAAAGAACAAAGAAAACATCTACCAATACTAATAGTAATGTTAAATATGTATTGATTAACTAATTCAATAAGATTTCACAAATGTTCATATTACATTAAAAAACAAAATCGAACTACATGTTATATGTAACATCCACAAAAATTTCAAAGCTACAGAGAAGTTGAAAGTAAATGGATAGAACAAAATGTTCCAAATAAAAACCATAAGGACATTTGAGTGACTGTGGTAATATGAGACAGACTTCAAAACAAAAAAATAGTCACTTGAGATAAGAATATTTTTTGACCCAGGCATGGTGGTGCACACCTATAATTTCAACACTTGGGAGAGTGAGGCAAAAGATCAGGAGTTCAAGGCCATCCTTCACTATACAGTTTTATTGTATTATTTATTTATATTTAATGGCCACATATACTAAATGGCACCATGTTTCAAAAAATGAAACAAAGGAAAGATATTTTATAGTAAGTGCATGCCACAAAAATACCTGAAAGGACTGGGCATGGTGGCGCACGCCTTTAATCCCAGCACTCGGGAGGCAGAGGCAGGCAGATTTCTGAGTTCAAGGCCAGCCTGGTCTACAAAGTG
>NC_034613.1:87044961-87050075 GCF_900095145.1 Mus pahari
ATATACCCAGAAGATCTTCCAACTGGTAATAAGGACACATGCTCCACTATGTTCATAGCAGCCTTATTTATAATAGCCAGAAGCTGGAAAGAACCCAGACAAAATATATTTTCAATATTAAATTAAGTTGAAGATAAACTACAAAAGAAAATTTTGTGAATTAGTAAATGTAAAAATTAAACAATATACAAGTGAAAAACCAATGGTTCAATTAATAAAATTAGAAGATGAATTAGAAAAATACCTCGAGTTGATTAGAAAAAAAATTTAAAAAACTTATGGGATAATACCTTCAGGAAAACATATAGATAGAAACCCCAATGCTTAAAAAGAATAGAGGTATCAAATCAACATTCAAAAAAAAGATCTATCCAAGACTAGAGAGAAAGAGAAGCATCTAAAGTAAATACAGAAGAAACCATGAAGATTAGCATAGAAATGAAATAAAAACCTAAAAACAGTGGAGATAATTAAGAAACCCAAAATCTGGTGCTTTCAAAAGATCAAATACATGGCGCAAAGCCATTAACATTATTGAAAAGAAAAATGAGCAGGAAGTTTTAAATTATTAAAATTAGGAATGAAGGAACAGACACTATTGACACTTGGAGAAAAATTATCCTTAGAAAATTAAAGCTCTAACACCTGAGCTGTGCACTCTAGAACAAATATCTTACTCTGGGAAATGTTCTACTTCCTGATCTATGCAGAACTGAAGTTATCTAGATCGTTCATTTTCAAACATTTTATAAGCAAGCAAAGAATTTTTCAAAAAGTCTTACAAAAAAATACCAAGTAAGAAAATTATTTAAAGTATAATTTAGCGAATGTACTTTTCAGGCAGGACCCAAGAGCTCTACAGAAAATGGTTTCTAAACTCCTAAACTAGACAATTCATAAGATTGCCTCTAGCTCTAAATTAATATGTTTATTAAATTATATTCTATGTTTAAATTATTATTGCACAATTTGTGTTTCCACTAGATGGTGCTAATATGCTTCATTTCTATTAAAGTCAGTTTATATAATTATTTTTAAACTTGTCATAGCAATAGACAAATCTTTAATATTTTCAACATATTTCTCATTTTTTCTTTGAGAATTCATATATGCATACAATATACTTTGATCATGATCACCCCTCATCTTTTCCCAGATCCTTCTCCCATATCTCCTTCCCAAACTTCACATTTTCTCCGTCTGTGTGTGTGTGTGTGTGTGTGTGTGTGTGTGTGTGTGTGTATGCGCGCTCATATACAATGTTAGGTTTCAGATTTTTACTTTGCAACCATCCTTAGTGGCAGTTATTTTGCCACCATCTCAGCCCTTCCTCTGCCCTATGCACTCCAACTTCTTCCCCACTTAAAACCTCCACACCATTATTCCCCTTCCTCTCTTCATATAACTCATATTCTACTATGTCCTTTCCCAAATAATACTGAATGAGGTAACAAACACCCAGAAAGGTGCACACTGCATGATATTTACCATAGCATCAAATCTTTAGATTTGTGTATTTAATGTAGAGTACCAGTAATAAGCCAGAAAACGAGAAAGGTACCACTAGGGGGAGGGTTAACTTGTAAAACTACTTTTGGACACTTATGTAATCCTCACTACACACATATGATATAGATGATATTGAACTTATTTTTTTTCAAGCTAAGACATTGTGACACATAATAATAGGATGAGTCAAAGTCAGCTGACAATTAGGATTTTTTCTGACATCTTTGCAATTTCTCACAGATCACACTACATTTGATATATATATATTATATATATGCCAAATTGTCAGTAACTTAGTTGAATACAGTAAAATTTTTAAAATAACATTAATAAGCACTTAAAACTTACATAAATTTTATTTAAGCTCATATTAGTGGACCACTAATTTTGTGCATACAACACATTTGTATTTTTTATTTTACTTACTTTTTATAATAAGGACTCTAGTATCTCTGGTGGTATACATTTCATTTTTTTTCCAGTAATGCTGAAACTCAAACTCAGGGCCTTAGGCATGCATGGCAAGCCATATATCCAGCCCTTCTAGCATATGTAGCAACAGTAAAGAACTAGCGATGATAAATAAAAACATCTTGAGCCGGGCGTGGTGGTGCATGCCTTTAATCCCAGTACTCAGGAGGCAGAGGCAGGCGGATTTCTGAGTTCAAAGCCAGCCTGGTCTACAAAGTGAGTTCCAGGACAGCCAGGGCTATACAGAGAAACCCTGTCTCGAAATAAAAAAAAAAATCTCAAAGGTAAAGAATGTACATAAAAGAGTTATTTTTAAAACTATTATGGAAATTACGTAATTTTGGTTCACTAAACATGAGTACTATAAACTTTTAAATCAGCAATATAATTCTTGTTATTTTGCTTTTAAGTAATTTTATCTAAAATGATCTTAATCTTTGCAATCTTTTTTTAATTTCCACAAGTGAAATTATTTAATTTACTTATTCACTCATTCATTCATCTAACTAGTATTTAAGAAAGATCATATACTGTACCACAACTTGGGAGGCATGGAACTCATTATGTAGCCCAGGCTTGCCTCAAACTTATGTCAGTTCCCTTGCCTCAGCCTTCCAAATCCTGGGATCAGAAGTATAAGATACCATGAATGACTTACAAAAAGTTTCTTTCTTTTTTTTTAAGTTATGTGTATTACAGACTGCAGAGTCAACTCAGCAGCACTCACTACTAACATTTTTTATATTTCATTGCACTTTCACAAAAATAGTTATTTAAGCATCTTTGACTTTTATTTGTGTGCGTGTGTGGTGTGTGTGTGAGAGAGAGACATCAAAAGCAACAATGTGTGTCTCTAGCTGCATATGTAGCAGAAGATGGCCTAATTGGACATCATTGGGAAGAGAGGCCCCTTGGTCTTGCAAACTTTATATGACCCAGCGCAGGGGAAGGCCAGGGCCAAGAAGTGGGAGTGGGTGGGTAGCGGAGCAGGGGCTGAAGGAGGGTATGGGGAACTTTCGGGATAGCATTTGAAATGTAAATAAAGAAAATAAAAAAATAAGCAAGTAAAAAAAAGAAATCAAGCATTACATAAAAATATATGGTTGGGTGTCAAGTTGACAAGAGATGGACTTGTGACTTGGTTTTTAACTTGACTGGATCTGTCCCTATTTGGAAATGTGCAAGCATTTCCAGGAAAGATTAATTGAAGGAAGAACATTCTTCCTGAGAGTGGCCTGCACTGGCTAAAACTCAGATAGTGATGAAATCTTGGAAAAAAGCATTGCTGCTTGCCTCCTTGCCTTTGCTTCTTGCTAGTGAGTTCATCTAACTCTATTGCTTCAACCATTCTTTGCTAACATCATAAGCCACCTTCATCAGGTTCTAATCTGAGCTGAAGACTGGTGACTCCATTGGGAATCTTCAATGCCTTTGGCACCAGATAGAACCTGCTGAGGCATCTAGCTTCATGCACTGAACAGCAACCAGGCTCTCTGCCTCTTCAATGTGCAAAGAGCCAATATTAGTTATAAGTCATTATAATAAATTCCCTCTATAACATATACTTTCTATCAGTTCTATTACTCTAGACAATTCTGAATAACACATTAAAGAGGCAAATAAATTTGACATGCTGGCTTTTGAAGTCAGAAAAGATTTAAATGGCCAAAGTACTACACAGTATACATGAACCCATCTCTACCGTAATGTTTCTGAATTTTCATTTTTTACATTACCTAAGCCAGAATGAACTATCTTTGAATTTATTCTGCTTGCTTGTTTCTACTCCAAGGTTGTAGCAGAGTACATGAAGATATTTTGTCTGTAATAAAAAACATAAATAAGTGAATAAATAAAGATTCATTGTTTTTTTCAAGTTAAAAAATATCAATAGCTATTCAGTCTTTTAACAAAAAAACAGCCCAGGAATGGACACACACATCTTTGACAAATTCAGACATATTTCTATGAGTTTGAGGCCTTTCTGGTCTCCATATGAATTCCAGGCCAGCCAGGACTACATAAATAACCATCCACATAAAAACTTCTCAAGTCATATAAAACAGAGATACAAAACATTCAAGTTGGGACTTCAATTATATATGGAAAATAATAGATTACTGATAGAAGTTGAAAGTTCCTTTGTAACTAGTAATAAGAAACAAGATACCAGAAAATAATAAGATTTCTCATGTTTGTGAATTTATAAAATTAATATTTTAAAAATAACCATCCTACCAAATTAATATTCAGCTTAATCCCATCAAAATTCTAACACAATTCTTCATAGAAAATTTTTTTAATAATTTTAAATGTCATACAGAGGCACAAAAAGAAACCAAGATAAAAATATCAATCCTGATAAATGAAAGAACTACTGGAGGAACCATCATCCATGGTCTAAGTTACCCTACAGAGTGATAGTAACTTAAACTTTAAAAATAGCATGGTATTAACATAAAAAGAATCGCACTCATCAATGGAATAGAACTAAGTACCTGGATTCAAGTCCATGCATACACAGCCACCTGATTTTTAACAAAGAGGACAAAGCTACACAGTGCAGAAAAGACAACACCTTCAACAAATAGTGATGGTCAAACTCAATAGTAATGTGTAGAAGGTGAAACTAGATCCTTATTGTTCAACTTGCATAAAACTTGACTCCAAAATGGATAAAATACCTCAATATAAGACCTGATACCCTAAATCTACTGGAAGAGGAAGTAGGGAATATGTTTCAATTTCTACATATAGAGAAGGATTTTCTTTTTTTAATTTTTTTATTATTATTTTCTTTATTTACATTTCAAATGCTATCTCGAAAGTTCCCTATACCCCCCCCTGCTCCCCTACCCACCCACTCCCACTACTTGAACAAGGAATTCCCTTGTGCTGGGTCATATAANGTTTGCAAGACCAAGGGGCCTCTATTCCCAGTGATGGCCCATTAGGCCATCGTCGGCTACATATGCAGCTAGAGACACGAGCTCAGGGGGTACTGGTTAGTTCATATTGTTGTTCCACCTACAGGGTAGCAGCCCCCTTCAGGTCCTTGGGTACTTTCTCTAGCTCCTCCATTGGGGACCCTGTGTTCCATCCAATAGCTGGCTGTGAGCATCCACTTCTGTGTT
>NC_034613.1:87050086-87062042 GCF_900095145.1 Mus pahari
TGGGGTATTCAGGACTGACTGAGGTGGGAGTGCTAGGTTCTGATGATGGTGANTGGTCTTGGTTTCTGTTAGCAAGATTCCTACCTTTGCCTTTTGCCATCTGGTGATCGCTGGAGTTAGTTGTTATAGTTGTCTCTGGTTGGAGCTTGTTCCTCCTGTCAGCAGTCCTGGGAGTCCAGCTCTCTCCTGAGTCTCAGTGGTCAGATTACTCTCTGCAGGGAAGCTCTCTTCTACCAGGGAGTGTTCACAGAGGGCTGTCGTTCAGATCTGCCTCCTTGCTGAAGATGTAGGCCCAAAACAGGGCCTGTGCCAGAAGATGTGTTTCCTCTGCATATCATTCACTCGCCTGCACAGACTAGCCACTGAGGGACCCTGGACACAATATGACTCTCTCACCTGCTCTGGCAGACAGAACCCTCACAGGTGGCCACCTTTCCTCTGAAGAGGAAGGTGCCCAAATTTCTGGAACCCGAAATAGAGTCTGTCCCAGAAATTAGGTTGCTTCTGTCTGTCCTGAAGCTGTGTAGCTTCTGTGGTCCACACTCTTGCCAGCGCAGACTGGAGCCCAGAAGCTGCGTCACTTCTCCAGGCTACCCTCTAACCGGCAGTGGACTGGAGCAAAGATGGCTCACCTTCCAGCTCAGGCCTTGAGACTCCTCCCGGACAGACACCCCTCCTTGGGCGGGATAGGCGCCGGATGACTGGAACCAGAAACAGGATCCTTCCCAGAAGCTGTGACGCCTCTCCAATCTGCCCTCTCCCTGGCAGTGCACTGGAGCAAAGATGGCTCACCTTCTGGCTCAGGCCTTGAGACTGCTCCCGGGCAGACACCCCTCCTCGGGCAGGAAAGGTGCCGGGTGACTGGAACCAGAAACGGGATCCTTCCCAGAAGCTGTGACACCTCTCCAATCTGCTCTCTCCCCGGCAGTGCACCGGAGCAAAGATCAAGAAGGATTTTCTGAACAGGACCTAATAGTACAGGTACTGAAACCAACAACTGACAAATGGAACATCATGAAACCAAAACCCTTCTGTATAGCAAGTGACATTATCATTTGAGTTAAGAGGAAGCCTACAGAGTAAAAAAAAAAAATATCTTTACTAACTGTACATCTGACAAAGGGTTAATGTCTAGAATAAATAAAAAAACTAAAAAAAAAAACTTAGCATTAAGGAAACAAACAACCCAGTTAAAAATTAGGTCAGAGAACTAAGAAATAATTCTCAAAATATGAACTGGTAAATAGCAGAGAAATAAATTTTTTGAATGTTCAACATCCTTAATTATCAGAAAAATGCCAATCAATATTATTTTGAAATTTTTATCTTACCTTAGTCAAAATGGCTAAGAAACAATAAATGCTGGTATGGATGTAAGGAAAGGGAAACATTTATTATACTAATGGTGGGTACATAAACTGGTTGCAGCTACTATAGAAATCAGTGCAGTATTTGTTCAAAATGCTAGAAATAGTTCTACTGTATGACCTAGCAGTACTCTCTTAGACATATACCACCTAAAGGACTCTAGATACTTCTATAGAGATACTTGCTTAAGTATCAATAACCAAGAAATGGGAACATCCTTAATACCTATGAACTAGTGAGTAGAAAATGAAAATATGATATGGCTAATGAAAATGTAATACATTTACACAATGGAATATGACTCAGTTGTTAAGAAGAGTAAAATTTGCAGTTAAATAGATGCAACTGGAAACAATCAACCAGGGTGAAGTAACCCAGAACAAGAAAGACAAACATCATGTTTTCTCTCATATGTGGATACCAGCTTTGAATATTTAGATATATGTTTCATTTTGGAATACCTATAGAGGCCAAGGAACTTGTAAGGGACCATAGAATTGAAGAGGGCTTTGAAAGAAAGAGATGTAGAGTTCAGTTACATATGGGGGAAAGGGGACTAATTGAATAGGAAGGGATAAATGAGGTGGGAGATATAAGGACAGGGTAAAGGAGGGAATATGGGGAGGAATAACTAACTTTAAAGGTCTTTTGAAAAATTCATATGGAAACCTACTACTATAAAAGCTTCCGGGCTGGTGAGTTGGCTCAGCAGGTAAGAGCACCCGACTGTTCTTCTGAAGGTCCTGAGTTCAAATCCCAGCAACCACATGGTGGCTCACAACCATCTGTAACGAGATCTGGCGCCCTCTTCTGGAGTGTCTGAAGACAGCTACAGTGTACTTACATATAATAAATAAATAAATCTTTAAAAAAAAAAAACAAAAAAACAAAAAACATTTCCAACTTAAAAAAAAATAAATAAAAGCTTCCATAGATAGATAGATAGATAGATAGATAGATAGATAGATAGATAGATAGATAGATAGATAGATATACATACACACACACACACACACACACACACACACACACACACACTCGAAGTTATCCTTTAATGGTGAGTGTAAGTGTTACAGCTCAGATGAAAAGGTATCCTAGAAGTTTTGAGCCAAGGAATACCACAAAGTCATACAAACATACTTACTGGCTTCCCTTCCCCCTGCACTCTCCTAGCTGTCTCTGGCTCCAGCCTTCACTCCCTCTTGGAGCTTATAGGAACATACTCTCACAGGGTTCCATTCTCTCTCTCTCTCTCTCTCTCTCTCTCTCTCTCTCTCTCTCTCTCTCTCTCTCTCTCTTCCTCCACGGACTCAGGTTTTATTACTACAGCTTGGCCTCAGTACTGATCAATGCTTTAAAACACAGCATACTTAATTTCCAAATTCTCACAGAGTGTAACAACTACACAAACAAATGATCTCCAAATCTCTTACAAGTAAACTTACTCTGCTCTACACTCACAAAGTCTCTTATCTAAAGTTCTACTTCCCATCAAAAATTATTTTATCTCTATGATTTCTTTGAACTCTTCTCTCAAATAATCTCTTAAAATTATACTATAAACTCTTAAATCAGGATTTGTAAGTTGCTCACGGTATATGGTTTAAAAAATATATAGAATAACTTCTATTATGTTGTTAAAAGAACACAGGATTAAACTGACTCCTAATGACTTACTGTATACCCATAGGTTAGTGTATTTCTCAACCCTTGTCAGAGCAGTTTATTCTTGTAGTGGATGATAATTAGCATGAAGACGCACAATTGGTCAACTTGAAGAAAATAAGAGGTGTTGGAGTACTCAACTTCCACTGGATATCTATATTGCACCCCTTCCCCAGAGAAGGCTCAGGGACCTTTATGTGAAAGGAGGGTAGAAAACCAACAGAGGTAGTGGATGAATACAACAGGGCAGCCATAACAGCTGTGCTCTCAAGGTGAACTCACAGCAGTTAGGAGAAAATATACAAGACTTATCCAAGTTCAAGACAGATAAAAATCTCAGAACAGAGCAGAGGATGGGGGATGAGCATGAGCTATTGGTAACCATAGCTGCTGGGAGATCCGTTTTCTTTAAAGGTGTGACTCCTGGCAGATCCACCAGGCTCCAAGGCCCCATACCCAAGAGTATTTGGGTAACACAAATTGGACTTGATGAGATTTTTTAAGTGGTTAAAAGCACTGGCTGGGGCTGGAGAGATGGCTCAGTGGTTAAGAGCATCAACTGCTCTTCTGAAGGTCCTGAGTTCAAACCCCAGCAACCATATGGTGGCTCACAACCATCTGTAATGAGATCTGATGCCCTCTTCTGGTGCATCTGAAGACAGCTACAGTGTACTTATGTATAATAATAAATAAATCTTAAAAAAAAAAAGAAAGCACTGGCTGCTCTTCTAAAGGATCCAGATTTGATTCCTATCACCTACACAGTAACTAACAACTTCTTCAACTCTAGTACTAGAGGATCTAACATCTTTCTGGTTTCTGTGAGCACTGGCACACAAGGTGTCCATACATGCAAGCAAACACCCATATACATAATATTGGGGGGGGGCGGGTTCTTATGATGTAGCTCTGGCTATCCTGGAACTCACTATGTAGATCACGCTGGCATCAAACTCACAAAGATCCACCTGCCTCTGAATCCCAAGTGCTGGGATTAAGAGCATGCACCAGTACATCTGGCTCATATAAAAATAATTTTTAAAAATTTTAAAGATACAAAGTTTGGTAGGTACAGAGATGGAAGTAGATCTGGGAGGAGTTAGGGAAATAATGTGTATGAAATTCCCAAAAAAAATTTTTTTTAAAGAAATCTGATCACTTGACTAACAAAATGATAAACAAAAATATTTGGGTTGTTACATCCAGTAAAAGTATTACAGTAGAGAATGTACTCAAAGAGAAAATAAAATTCTCAACATTTTTAAATTTTGAAAAACATCCAAAGAACTATCCAGCTAAAAAGCTTCTTTGGAAATAGTTTAATGGTTCCTTTAAATTTCCTTCACATAAATGATCATAAAGACAAAAGCAGGAACAAGTATATGAATTTACCATAGGAACATAGTTATGGGTAAATCAATGAACTAGATCAATTGCATGTTTGTATAGAATTTCCAATTCTCAAAATATTAGAAAATGACATGTAAAGCTGTTTTATAATTCTAATAATTTATCTTAATGCCCCTAAGTACTTAAAGAAATCACCTACATAGAAGTCTATCCATAAAAATGGAATTCTTTATAAATTTTACCAGAGCAAGACTAAGAAGCAGAACCTCAATTAAGAATGCAAGATCTGAGGCAAGTTATTCATGAGTAATGTATAACGCCTTGGCTTTCTTTATAAAAAATTTCCCTTTGAATGAGACTACATTCAAAAAGTATAAATTCAATATGCATGACTGAGCACATCAGATCTACTGTATATCTGAATCTAAAATAAAGAAGTCTTGTTAAACTTGCCAATATGTGTTTGAAAAGCATCCATTGGTATTTAAATGTATTCTTGACATTGTAGCAGAAACAGTTTAACTCATTACATGCTCCAGATCCCACAGGTTCATACAAGGCCATCCCAATTATGTAGCCATAATGATGTTCTCACCAACTTACTGCACAGACGCCTACAACTGAACTGGTTTAGAGGAAAATGTAAAACAAAATTCTGATAAATAATTATGTATACTAAGCCTTTATCCAGTTTTTTTTTTTGTATTTTCTGTTTGTCCTCTCACCATTCTTACAAATCTATTTACACTAAATGCTACTTCTTAGAGGGAAAAAAATAACAAAATACTAAACATAACAACAAAGGTATAAAAGGCTAAAAATCTGTAAAGGTATTTGTAGCATGTTTTTAAAAGAAATGATCAAGAATTACCAACTCTGCCTCATTGGCTTGTTCATTTACATATTCAATAACAATGATTTGCTAAGCGTTATATACATTATTCTAGGAATTAAGTATACATCTCTGAACAAAATAGAAATTCCTGTATTCATAAAACATTTCTAATGTAATATGAAATATGAAGATTCATTTAAAAATAACTGTTTAAAGAAGTGAGCCATGCCCTGGACCCTAGCTTTGATTCACAGCACTGGAAAATATATGGGAAAGAAGGAAAGAGAAAAGGCAAGCAAGAAATATTTTTTTGCTTTACATGGGATGCTAAAATATATGAACTGAGGTTTCCTAGAAAAAAAAAGCCACATCTATATTAAAGATTCTACAACATTAAACTGGGTTAGGCTAAGGAATGTAGCTGCCTATCATGCACAAGGCCCTATGTTTGAACCCCTGTTCAACTGCATGTGCTGTTAATGTATGACTGTAATCCCAGAACTTGAGAGAGGAGGCAGGAAGATCCGAATCACAGGCTCTGCAGAACTAACCCCAAACTCAAAAGGTGGAATGTAACCTACACTTTAGTTCAACAAGGAATACTGGTTACGTTAACAGAAATATAATCTAAGGTAACTACAGGGCAACTTCTAAGTGCAGAAGTTAGGGTTAATGATCTATGGAAATTCTCAACTATGGAGAATAATAGATGAAACATGGAAACTAAGACACTGTATCTTAAGAGCCCAAGTTTCCTCATTAGGTAAGTCACGGGAAGTAAACAGACAATATTATAAAATTACTCTTCATTTCTTACTTCCCTTTCTAATTATAAAATAAGTAATAACATTTGGTTGTACTCACAAAATCTATAAAAATCCCAATCTCCCCTAAATATGACCTCTTGTCTTTACCTCTGTCACAAAAACATTTGGTACATGGAAAAAGAAGTATTTTGTTGAGAAGGAATCCAAAATGATACTGTTATGGTTATTATGATTTCCTGTGTTTTATGTTATATTTATTTCTCCAAACTGGAATCTGGTCTAATACTAAGATAACAAAACAAATCAGATAATTATTAACAGATAAGAGTTATAAAGAAGTAAATATTAAGTACCAATCTTTCCTAGTATTAAAACAATCCATTTCACATGAAGTTATAGCTATGGAATAAAACTGGCCAAAAACCTTTCATTAAAAGTAATGAAAAACCTAAGCTGGGTGTAGTAGTACATGCCTTAAATCCCAGTACTCAGAAGGCAGAGGCAGCTGTATTTCTGTGAGTTTGAGGTCAATCTGGTCTATATAGTGAGTTACAGGACAGCCAGAGCTACACAGAGAAACCCTGTCTTAAAACACACACACACACACACACACACACACACACACACACACACACACACGGAAAATAGATATGTGAATGTACAACATACTAGTCATACAAAAAGGAACTACTCCAGCCACTGCTATATTGACTGACCTGGAAATAAGAATTTCATACTAATACCTAGTCTACAATTCTAAGATGAGACTATATAGATAATAGGCCCAATTTAATATTATTAATTAAAATTATCTTGTCCACCAACCTTTGAGTTTGATATGAGGACTTTTATTTTAATTATATAAATAATTTTGTCACGTTTTCCCTTCCCTTTCTTGCCCTATCATATTTATATGTGTGTGAGCATGAACTGTGGTATATGTATTCATGCCCAGGCATGCATATGGTGGCCAGAGCCTAATATTGGATATCTTCATCACTTGCTTTTTTCATCTTGTTATTTTGAGACAAAGTCTTTCACTGAATCTGGAGTTCACTAATTTACTAGACTAGCTGGCAGTGAGCTTCAGAGATCTGCTAGTCTCTGAGGATCCATCTGTGTCAACAACTTTAGAACATCCCCATGTCAGGAGTACAAATGTGTGCCCTGAAACTGGGCCTTTATGTTGGTGATGGGAATACAAAATCAAGGTCCTCATTTCTATGCAGCAAGCACTTTAACCACTGAACCATTACCCCAGTCGAGTATGTGGAGAAAGAGGAACACTCCTCCATTGCTGGTGGGACTGAAAGCTGGTACAACCACTCTGGAAATCAGTCTGGCAGTTCCTCAGAAAACTGGACATAGTACTACCAGAAGACCCAGCAATACCTCTCCTGGGCATATATCCAGAAGATGTTCCAACTGGTAATAAGGACACATGCTCCACTATGTTCATAGCAGCCTTATTTATAATAGCCAGAAGCTGGAAAGAACCCAGATATCCCTCAAGAGAGGAATGGATACAGAAAATGTGGTACATTTACACAATAGAGTACTGCTCAGCTATTAAAAACGATGAATTTATGAAATTCTTGGGCAAATGGATGGATCTGAATGTTCATAAAAATAGTAAATCTGTAAGTGTTGCTTCAGTCAGTAACCTAGTAGTCTTTCACCAGTCATGACAAGCTAATTGTAATAGAATTCAGAAAAACAAGGGGTCAAATCCAGCTAACACAGTACGTACATTGGCACCTACCTATAATACCAATACTTGAGAGGGAGGCAGGACAATAAGTAGAAGAGAGCCTGCCAGAAAATGGAACCGAAGAAGTGATCACATAATATTTAAGAAGGACAAAATTGGATTTACTCTATTAAGGCTGCAGTAAATTAAATACTGTCCCCTCAAAATGTATGTCTACCTAGCACATATGACTATCTTATCTGGAAGTAAGGTCTTTGCATTGTGATGAAGAAAAGGTCCCAGAGGGTTAAGTTGGCTCCCAAATCTAACATGACTTCTGTCTTTGTAAGAATAGCTCCTGGGCCACAGAGATGGCTCAGTAGATAAAGGCACTTGCTGTTAAGCTTAAGAACCTGAGTTTGAAACCTGGAACTCACATGGTGAAAGGAAAAGAGTGAATTCTATAGGTCTAAGTGCCTACATTAAAGTATGTGTGCACACACGTGTGTGTGTGTGTGTGTGTGTGTGTGTGCGCGTGTGTGTGTGTGTGTATCTGTATCTGTGTGTCTGTGTATCTGTGTGTGTGCTCACATGTGTGAACTTAATGGCTCAGTACATAAAGGTGCTTTTTAACAAGCCTGATGGCCTGACTCTAATACTTGGGACCAACAGAGAAAAAGGAGAGAAACAGTTCTTGCCAAATTGTCCTGACAGTCACAAGAGCACTGTGGCACAAACACACACACACACACACACACACACACACACACACACACACACACACATTCCACTATATGAGAGTATAGGCTCATATACTCTCACTTATTACAATTAGACCTCACACTTTCTTCATATTTGAGGATGACCTTGAATGACTTATCATCCTGCCTCCCTCTCAAGTATTGGTATTACAGGTAGGTGCCAACATACATACTGATAGCTGGCTTTGACCCCTTGTTTTTCTGAATTCTATTACAACTAGCTTCTCATGATTGGTGGAAAACTACTAGGTTATTGATTAATGCAACACTTACAGATTTACTATTTTTTATGAACATATATATTATATGCAGAGGACCAGAGTTTGGCTCCTAGCACACATGTTGAGTTGTTCACAACTGCTGATAAGTCCAGCTCCATGAAATCAGTTGCGCTCTTCTAGCCTAAGCAACCTGCATTCACATGCATACAAACACACACGTTAAAACAAACCTTATGCCTAAGATAAATATTATACTGAATAAGGCGACAGTCAAAGCATCTCCACTAATAGCAAGAGGAGACAAGTGCTCACTGTATCTACTCTTACTTGATACAGTGCTTGGTGTATTAATTAGAGCATTAAGACAAGACTAAGAAAAGTGATGAAAATAAGAAAGGAAGAGCTCACACTATCCTACTTACAGATGAGATGATTCTATACCTAAGAGGCTCTAGACACCACTAGAAAACTTCTAGAACTGATAACTACTTTTTTTTTTTTTTAAAGATTTTATTTATTTATTATATGTAAGTACACTGTAGCTGTCTTCAGACACTCCAGAAGAGGGTGTCAGATCTTGTTACGGATGGTTATGAGCCACCATGTGGTTGCTGGGATTTGAACTCCGGACCTTCGGAAGAGCAGTCGGGTGCTCTTACCCACTGAGCCATCTCACCAGCCCCTGATAACTACTTTTAGCAAAGGGGCAAAATAGAAATATCAGTAACCTTCCTGTACACAAATAACAAATGTGCCGAGGAAGAAATCAGGAAAACAGCCTCACTCACAATTGCCTCAAAAATAAAGTAAAATGATATCCAAACAAGGAAGTGAAAGACCTCTACAATGACTTTGAAACACTGAAGAAAGAAACTGAAGAAGATAATAGAAATGGAACACTCCCCATGCTAATTAATCAGAAGAATCAATAATGTGAAAATGGCTATGCTACCAAAAGTTACGATATGCAGATTCAATGCAATGCCAACTTCAAGATTCCATAGCTACTCACATATAGACTCCAATTTCATTTCACAGAAATAGAAAAGAGAACCTTAGAACCCATATTGAAACACAATACACAAAGTATACTCACAAAGAATAATACCAGAGCTATCAACATACCTGATCAAAATTAGTACAAGCAAAACTATGATAAACCAACCTTGTATGCCAATCAATAGGAAAACATGAACATGGGGTCTCTTCTCTGAGTAATTGACACCAAATTCAAGACTAAATCACATCCTAAAAACTGTCAAGGTCATAAGTGTCAAAGCAAGATGAAGAAATATTCCAGACCAAGATTATAATCATAGATTAAATCTTCATTCTATATGGGTCACATCTGGAAAAATTGTATCTGAACTCTCTGGATAAAAGATATGCAAGTTATTATACTATATTTGCAACTTTTTGTAAACATGAAAGAGTACCTAGGACATTATAAGCAGTATAGAAATATATAAATTCAGTTCTACATTAAACAAAATATTTTAGAGAAATTAACAATCTCACAAGTATAATTTATAAAACCTCTGACACATTCTCTCTAATATACAAATATATCTCTGTCATTAATCCCTCTGTAAGAGTAAAGCCTAAAACAAACATAAACAATGAAGGATAAACTGGTCAGTGGGAAAGAGGGTCAGAAAAGGGAAAAAAGAAAAGCAAAAGGCTCTATCTAGAAGTTCTGATGAGACCCAGTGAAGAAAGTAGAATTTATACTATTGAATCTCTCATACCTCCAAATCCCAGTACAGAAAAATACTAGGACAGTGACATTAACTGCATTCAACCTCATCAGCAGGGAAATAAACTCATTTTTCTTCTGTGATTATGTAGCATGAAATCTTAGCAAAATCATATGACAATAAAGGGATGAACAAAGAAATTTAAGAAGTAACCAGCTTCACCTTTTGAATGCCCTTTCTGATAAAGAACAAGGGAAGTCAGTTATTTTAAAGATCAGCTAAAAAAGTAGAACTGATCTCAAATAGAATCTCCAAAAGGCTCCACACAGCAGTGATAACTCTTCATGGACTTAATACAGCATATTTTGAAACTCTTGGGGGAATAAGTGCAGAAATTTTACTCACCATTTCAGGGAGCCTAATCAGCATATCTTTGCAATGTAAGACACACGTAGATGCTTTCTTGAAATCCCCTTGAGCAGCAGCCTAAAAAAGAGGATGTCAAAAATTGGTTGAAATGAAATGACAACATAATTGTCTCACAGTCTTATTTATTTCATCTATTTACTTGTGAGAGCGCGCACGCGTGTGTGTGTGTGTGTGCGCACACACACACACACACACACACACACACACACACACACACGCTCACAAATGTGGAACTTACTATGTAGCCCAGACTGGCCTCTAATTCACAGTGATCCTCCCGCATGAGCCTCCTCTCCAAATGCTGGGATTATACATGTGAGTCACTACATAGGGCTTTTTTTAACAAAATAATGTTATAAATTACTTTCTAAGGGAGAAAAATTCTACATTTGCTGTTGTCTTCTCTTTATGTAAATTGAGTATTCTTGTGCTTTGATTTGGGGAGATTTAACTCAGTGCTAGAGCATAAGATAATATACAGGTCCCAGTTCCAACACCAAAAAGATATAAGCTGCCCAGTTCACTCTAGTTTTCTTCTCCATTCACCTGACATGCCTAAACCTTGACACCTTTCTGAATACACACTCTTGCTAGGGTTTTTAATAGAAGGTTTCAAAATGAAAATAAATTAAGACAAGAATATCAATAAATCAAATCTCACATATGGAGATTAAAAATAATATTTCCATCGCTACTGTAATGATTCAGTGAATACAAGGAAATTGTATGGTTAAAGAGAAATTCTTCATAATTGGATGTTGCTTTATATTCTTATAACATAAAACAATATGAGAATAATGCTTTAATAAACTATAAATCTTTATCATTACACAGATTTTACTCTATAGAAATTAAAGCTATAGTAGTACATGTTATTATAGTTTTAACAGAAATATGAATACAATTGCTTAGTAATAAATGTGTAGTTAACTATGTTATGACCAGTCTGTAGAAAGATTGGCTGCTTAGCTCAGTGATAGTGTTGCCCAGTATGCATGATAAACTTTTCATCCTTTGCTTACATTAGATCCCTAGGTCTATTTACATTTTGAATCAATCTTTAACCAATATGTGCTTTCATAAAAAATTTTAAATGGTAATTTAAAAGTATTTGCTGCCCAGCAGTGGTGGTGCATGCCTTTAATCCCAGCACTTGGGAGGCAGATGCAGGCA
>NC_034613.1:87062220-87063666 GCF_900095145.1 Mus pahari
AAGAAAAGAAAAGAAAAGAAAAGAAAAGAAAAGAAAAGAAAAGAAAAGAAAAGAAAAGAAAAGAAAAGAAAAGAAAAGAAAAGAAAAGAAAAAGAAAAAAATGCTATGTTATGAAACAATCAAAAGAAGGCTGGTTGAGATGGCTCAGTGGGGAAACAACTTACCTTGCAAGCCTAAGAACATGAGTTTAATCCCAGAACCCATGGTGTAAGTAGAAAACTGATTCCCAAAAGTTGTTCTCTGATCTCTGCACATGCACAGTTGCACGCGCGTGCGCACACACACACACACACACACACACACACACACACACACACACACACGCAAACACACACAAAATAATAATAATAATAAATATTCTTAATCAAAAGGGAAGGTAGTGAGTTAAATATAATTTGCATCTCCACAAATTTGAAGCAAAGCATTAGATGTATGTGGGTAAAACGTGTGTGGCTATAGGAAAGATGAGGGGTATGGACAGAAGAGCAACAATTTAGACCATAGCTGGAAAAGCGAATTTTGTATCTGAAACAAAAACATAAAAGCACTTGACAATACATTAAGGACGTGGGCTTTTTAACAAAGAAAAAAGGGGGGAACCTTGATGAGCTTCACAGGCACACACTCTGGAAATCCTGCAAAATTACAGCTCAAGATAAATGATCTGTAATCAGGCAGCTGGCAAAATGACCAGGAGGTGCTTGTATTTTCTAGCTCACTGATGCTGGAGGAGGGAAATCATTTAAGAGAAGTCTCTGATTTTCTTTCTTTATTTGTTCCCAGACCAAGTTATCATTGAGCAGAGAGTTGATTAATACCCAAGAGTATGCAGGTTTTCTGTTGTATTTGTTGTTATTAAAGTCTAGCCTTAGTCCATGGAGATCTGATAGAATGCATGGGATTATTTCAGTCTTCTTGTATATGTTGAGGCCTGTTTTGTGACCAATTATATGGTCAATTTTGGAGAAGGTACCATGAAGTGCTGAGAAGAAGGTATATTCTTTTGTTTTAGGGTGAAATATTCTATAGATATCTGTTAAATCCATTTGGTTCATAATTCATGTTAGTTTTACCCTGTTTCTATTTATTTTCTGTTTCAATGACCTGTCCATTGGTGAGAGTGAGGTACTGAAGTCTCCCACTAATATTGTGTGATGTACAATGTGTGTTTTACGACCTACAGATTGGGAAAAATCTTCACTAACCCTACATCCAAAAGAGGGCTAATATCCAAAATATATAAAGAGCCTCCAAAACACCAAATAACTCAATTAAAAAATTGGGTACAGAGCTAAACGGAGAATTTACAACAGAAGAATCTTGAATGGTCAAGAAGCACTTTAAAGCCCGGGCGTGGTGGCGCATGCCTTTAATCCCAGCACTTGGGAGGCAGAGGCAGGCGGATTTCTGAGTTCGAGGCCAGCCTGGTCTACAAAGTGAGTTCCA
>NC_034613.1:87063874-87065659 GCF_900095145.1 Mus pahari
CATGCCTTTAATCCCAGCACTTGGGAGGCAGAGGCAGGCGGATTTCTGAGTTCAAGGCCAGCCTGGTCTACAGAGTGAGTTTTCCAGGACATCCAAGGCTATACAGAGAAACCGTGTCTCGAAAAACAAACAAACAAACAAAAAAAAACACAAAAAGAAAATCTCAGGTGACAGCACATACTGGTGAGGATGTGGAGAAAAAGTAACACTTCTCCATTGCTGGTGGGATTGCAAACTGGTACAATCACTCTGGAAATCAATCTGGTAGTTCCTCAGAAAATTGGAAATAGTTCTACCTGAAGACCCAGTTATACCACTCCTGGGAATATACCCAAACGATGTTCCACCATACCACAAGGACACTTGCTCCACTATATTCATAGCAGCCTTATATAGCCAAAAGCTAGAAATAACCCAGATGTCCCCCAACTTGGGATCCATCTCATGGGGGAATGGGCATCAAGGCCTGACACTATTACTGATGCTATGAAGTGCTTACAGATGGGAGCCTGACATGGCTGTCCTTACAGGTCCTACCAGTAGCTGATTGAAACAGAAGCGGATATTCACACCCAACCACTGGACTGAAGTCAGGGACCGCTGTGGTTGAATTAGGGGAAGAATTCAAGAAGCTGAAGGGAAGAGTGACCCCATAGGAAGAGCAGCAGTCTCAACTAACCCCGACCCCAGGGAGCTCCTAGAGACTGAGCCACCAACCAGGAGCATACTCGGGCTGGTCTGAGGCCCGAGGCACATAAAAAGCAGAGGTCTGCCTGGTCTGGCCTCAGCAGAAGAAGGTGCACTTAATTCTTCAAGAGACTTGAGGCCCCAGAAAAGGGGAAGGTCTGGTGAGGGGAGCACCCTCCTGGAGGCAAGGAGGAGAAGGAATGGGATGCGGAACTGTGGGAGGAGGTGCAGGGGGGAACAACAACTGGAATGTAAATTAAAAAAATAATTAAAATTACAAAAACAGAGATGTCTCATAGTCAAATCTCTCTACAAGAAAAACAGAATCCCCTATATTTCTATATCTCCTACCTCCAAATATGTTCTGCTCTCCACTGGGTGAGCGAGTAACCAGCTAGAGAAGTAGTGTGGACCCAGAAAACAAGTTGTAACTTAGAGGAAGTTAGTTAGCTGGGTTGAGGAGTGCTTAGATCTACTTGGATAGGAGTGTAGGCTATCAAGTTCAAGTGGATGAAAGACCTCCACATAAAACCAGATACACTGAAACTTATAGAGGGAAAAGTGGGGGAAAACATCGAATATATGGGCACAGGGGAAAAATTCCTGAACAGAACACCAATGGCCTATGCTCTACCATCAAGAATCAACAAATGGGATCTCATAAACTTGCAAAACTTCTGTATAGCAAAGGACACTGTCAATAAGACATAAAGGCAACCAACAGATTAGGAAAAGATCTTTACCAATCCTACATCTGATAGATGGCTAATACTCAATATATACAAAGAACTCAAGAAGTTAAGACTCCAGAGAACCAAATAACCCTATTTAAAAATGGGGTACAGATCTAAACAAAGAATTTTCACTGAGGAATATCAAATGGCCGAGAAGCACCTAAAGAAATGTTCAATACCCTTAGTCATCAGGGAAATGCAAATCAAAACGACCCTGAGATTCCACCTCACACCAGTCAGAATGGCTAAAATCAAAAACTCAAGAAACATGTGCATTAGTATCTGGGTTTGGTGGCTGATGATGGGATGGATCCCCGGATGGGGTAGTCTCTGGATAGTCCATCCTTTCATCTTAGCTCTAAAT
>NC_034613.1:87066224-87067389 GCF_900095145.1 Mus pahari
ATAGGGAACTTTTGGGATAGCATTTGAAATGTAAATAAAGAAAATAATAAAATAAATAAATAAATTTTTAAAAAAAGAAAGAAAAGTTTTCACTAAGAATTGGCATTTGAAAAGAGTCCTGGATAAAACAAGAGAGCAAGTTGCGTAGTGAAATAAAACAGTTTAAGCAGAGGGAATAAGAAAGGCTAATAGGGAATATAGCGTGGTATGTTTATGTCTGAGGAACACCAAGGAATCCTATGCAGGCAGAGATGAGTGAGAAGAAAGGATCAGTGGGGGATGGGATCAGAAAAACAGGCCTACACAGGCCAGGAAGGCTTGTAAAGACCAAGAGGAGAATTGCTTGGATTGACAGAGCTGGGACTTAGGCATACTGATCTGCAAAACCAATGCCTATGCTGTGCTATCTATACACATCACATTCTATAGTACTTTGAAGATAAATAAAACCTTTCTTTCTGTTTAAAAACAGATAATTAATATCTAAGATGAATTCATCTCTGCTAAAATAGTTTATTTAAGGAAGCAAGTTTTAAGCCTATTTTTAGAATACTGTTTTTTAAACTGTATTTCATAACTGCTATATATCAAATCAGAGAACATATAGCTTTAGTTCCAGATTCATATTACTGATTGTGATTGTAAGATTTCTTTTTGGATATCTTTTGACAAAAAGTATGGCTTATTTTTTCATTCTATAGCTATAACTTTCTAGGTAGTGTGACTATGCCAAATAAGTTAATTTTTGTATCAATCATCTCCCTGTATAATTAACAGGTGCTTATATATTTAGATATACCTTGCTATTTGTACTTCAACAGTAATTTAGCAATGTATATTCATTTGTGTCTGCATATCTACTCTAAAACTGCCATTATACTCCTTCAGTGTATGCAAGTATAACTCTGAAGATTAACAGTCTTCCTTTGTTTTGGTTTTCTTGTGTTTTGTAAAATGTATATTTGGTATTCTAAGTTTCTGGGCTAATATCCGCTTATCAGTGAGTGCATATCTAGTGACTTCTTTTGTGATTGGGTTAACTCACTCAGGATGATATCCTCCAGATATATCCATTTACCCAGACACTATTGCACATGCCAGCAAGATTCTGCTGAAGGGACCCTGATATAGCGGCTTCTTGTGAGGCTATGCCAGTGCCTGACAA
>NC_034613.1:87067794-87073350 GCF_900095145.1 Mus pahari
TCATAGCAGCCTTATTTATAATAGCCAGAAGCTGGAAAGAACCCAGATGTCCCTCAATAGAGGAATGGATACAGAAAATGTGGTACATTTACACAATAAACTAATACTCAGCTATTAAAAACGATGAATTCGTGAAATTCTTAGGTAAATGTATAGAACTAGAAAATATCATCCTGAGTGAGGTAACCCAATCACAAAAGATCACATATGGTATACACTCACTATTAGTGGATATGAGCTCAAAAGCTCCAAATAACCAGGATACAATTCACAGACCACATGAAGCTCAAAGAAGGAAGACCAAAGTGTGGGTGCTTCGGTTCTTCTTAGAAGGAGAACAAAATACTCGGAGGAGCAAATATGGAGATAAAATGTAGAGCAGCGACTAAAGGATAGGCCACCCAGAGACTGTGCCACCTAGAAATTCATCCCATATACAGTTACCAAACCCAGACACTGTTGTGGATGGCAAGAAGTGCATGCTTAAAGGAGCCTGATATGGCTGTCTCCTGAGAGATCCTCCAGCCAGAGCCTTACAAACACAGAGGTGGATTTAGCAGCCAACTATTGGACTGAGCACAGGGTCCCCAATGGAGGAGTTAGAGAAAGGACTGAAGGAAGCAAAGCAGTTTGCAGCCTTATAGGAAGAACAAAATATCAACTGAACAGACCCTCCATAGCTCCCAAGGACTAAACCATCAGCCATGGTACACACGGAGAGACCCATGGCTCCAGCTGCATATGGAGCAGAGGATGGCCTTGTCATGCATCAATGGTTGGAGAGGCCCTTGGTCCTGTGAAGGCCTGATGCCCCAGTGTATGGGAATACCAGAGCGGGGACTGGGAGTGAGTGGGTGGGTGGGTGAGGGAGCACCCTCATAAGAGCAGGTAGAAGGGGGATGCGATATGGGTTTTCTGGAGGGGAAACCTGGAAAGGGGATAACATTTGAAATGTAAATAAAGAAAATATCTAATAAAGGAAAACAAAAATAATATCTAGGTGGGTCTTTTGTATTAATTAGCTACATTTTGTGTATTGTGATTACTTTTAGGCATTGCACTTTAAATATAATTGTATTCGTGTAGAGAATTTACCATGTGAAAAAATCTGGAGATTTTAATGATGTCTATGTTGAAAAAACACTGACAGTAGGAATGACAGTCCTTCTCTGAATGTTTTTAGGACTTAGTACTAAAATATTAAAGAGCAATCAAACTCCACAGAACAGAATGAAGACAGATGGGTAAAACTTATAGGAAGAAAAATTTCAGATCAATATAAGCAGTATCCATTTATTAGATAATAATCCTATAAACCTGACAGCTTTACTGAAAGATATCTAATTCTCTTGTCACTAGAAGACTAAGTAAGCATTGGTGTGAACATAATATAATTATGTAGTCTGGAAAGGCTTCTTTCATTAGATAGGAAGTGAGATTTCTGTGACTCACGGCTTTCTTAATGCTATGTCTTAGTCAGGGTTTCTATTCCTGCACAAAACATCATTATCAAGAAGCTAGTTGGGAAGGAAAGGGTTTATTCAGCTTACAAATCCACATTACTGTCCATCACCAAAGGAAGCCAGGACAGGAACTCAGAAAGAGTAGGAACTTAGGAGGCAGGAGCTGATACAGAGGCCACGGGAGATGTTAACTGGATTGCTTCCCCTGGTTTGCTCAGCTTGCTCTCTTACAGAACCCAGAACTACCAGCCCAGGGAATGGCACTATAATGGGCCCTCCCACCCTTGATCTCTAATTGAGAAAATGCCTTACAACTGGATCTCATGGAGGCACTTCCACAGCAGAGGCTCCTTTCTCTGTGATAACTCCAGCTTGTGTCGAATTGACACACAAAACCAGCCAGTACATGCCAAGATTCTAGAAATACTTGTAACATTTCTTCAGTGTTCTAGATGCTGATTTTAAAATAGCAATTTTAGCAAGCTGAAAAATTTAATAGTGGCTACGATCAATCATGAGAATTATATAACTATTGACTTCGTGACTTGTGATAACATCTTTAAGAAATTATAGCACTGGGAATTGAACCTAGGGTCTTAAGGATGATAGGAAATAATCTCCAAGCTTCCTTTTTTTTTTAATTTTTGAGGCAAGGGCTCACTATTGTAGCACTTCTGAAACTCACTCTGTAGACTAGGCTGACCTGCAATTCACAGAAATCCACCTGCCTCTGTTTCCGAAGTGCTAGGATTAAATTACCACACTCAGTTTCCAAATCCCTTTTTAAATTGATTTTTTATTCTGATATATGGTCAAATCTCAGAAATACTTTGGGCTTTTTATTATTTATTTTTAAAAGATAGGGTCTGTATGTAACCCCGGCTGTCCTGGAACTCAGTATATACATCAGTCTGGCTTTGAACTCAGAGGTTTACCTGCCTCTACCTGCCAAATGCTGGAATTAGAGGCATGTGCCACCGCACCCAAACATACATTGGACTTCTGAGTAGTGTTGGGACTTTTAAAAGTTGTGGGGAAATTTGAAGTTTAGGGTTTTGAGATGGGCCAGGTATGGAACGTTAGCATTTTAAAGTGATTTGTTTTGTTGTCAGATTGACAAGCCATAGACTTTTTTGTTTATTATTTATTTATTATTGTTTTCATTGATTTACTTTCCATTTCGACCGCAGTCCTCGCCCTTCCAGTCTTCCCTCTTCTTCCCCCAACTCACTCCTCCATTTATCTTCAGAAAATGTATATCAACCAGCCCTGGCTTATGAAGTTGCAGTAAGACTACGCACATCCTTTCTTATTGAGGCTACACAAGGCAGCCCAGTAGGAGAAAAGGGTCCCAAAGGCAGGGAGGGGTTTCCAGTCTTTAGGTCAACTGACTTCTTTAATATACTAATCTCAATGCCTTTTTCTCTCTGATCTACTCTGGTGCTAATGTAATTTCCAAATTACAATCTGCCTTTGGGTTCCTTCTTTTAAGTAGTCTATACTTTTTTTTTTTAAAGATTTATTTATTCATTATATGTAAGTACACTGTAGCTGTCTTCAGACACTCCAGAAGAGGGAGTCAGATCTTGTTACAGATGGTTATGAGCCACCATGTGGTTGCTGGGATTTGAACTCCGGACCTTCGGAAGAGCAGTCGGGTGCTCTTACCCACTGAGCCATCTCACCAGCCCCTATACTTTTTTTTTAAGTTGGATATTTTCTTTATTTACATTTCAAATGTAATAGGGAAACACCCTATCACATCCTCCCTCCCCCTGCTTTTATGAGGGTGTGTTTCCACCGAACCACCCACTCCCACCTCCTCGCCCTTGATTCCCCTACACTGGGGCATCTATCAAGCCTTTTTATGACCAAGGACCTCTCCTCCCATTGATGCATGACAAGGCCACCCTCTGCTACATATGCAGCTGGAGCCATGTGTACTCCTTTGTTGATGGCTTAGTCCCTGGGGGTTCTGGTTGGTTGATATTGTTGTTCTTCCTGTGGTGTTGCAAACCCCTTCAACTCCTTCAGTCCTTTTTCTAACTCCTCTATTAGGGACCCTATGCTCAGTCCAATGGTTGGCTGCTAACATCTGCCTCTGTATTTGTAAGGCTCTGGCAGAACACCTGGGAGGCAAACTCCCTCTGGGTGTTGTGGGACTTGGTGCAGGGCCAGCACCAAGGTCTGCTCAGGGCAAATGCTCAGCCCTAGATATTATTAAAATAGGCTCTGATGCAGGCTCTCACTATGTAGTTCAGGTTACTCTCAAACTGCTGGTCTTAAGTGATCTTAATAGCTCATGGTCCCAAATAACTGTGACAAGAACTGGCTGTATTACTTACTGTTCTCTTTGGGGATGAATGAGAAAGTAAGGGTTGAGGTTTAATAGTGATGCATTTGTGGGTCAAGTTGACAAGGGGCAACTTGACAAAAAGCAACTTAAAAGAAAAGTTTATTTTGGATTACAGTTCAAGGGGAAGTCCCATAAATTTTGTGTCAATTTCAATTTTTACCTGAAAATATAAGGAAAAGGAGCACCAGTCATGGTAGCACACACCTTTATTCCTAGCACTCAGGAGGCAGAGGGAGACTTCTGTGAATTCAATGCCTGACTGGTCTACATATTGAGTTTTAGGCCTAACAGGGGTGCATACATAGTGAGATGCTAATTCAAACAAAGAAGAAAATATATATAACTAAATTTTTGTATTTCAGGAATACTTTATATTATGAAGATAGCAATACTCCTCAACATGGTGTACAGATTCAACTCTATCTCTATAAAACTTGTACAAAAAGACAAGTTAATCCTAAAATTCATATGGAAGTGCAAGCAACCCAGAATACTCACAACAATATTGAAACAAAATAAAATGCTTTCTCGTTTCAAAACTTACTGTACAACTATAGTAATCAGGACAGTCTGATAATAGCATGAAGACAGATATATCCAACTAATTTAGTAGAATACAGACCAAAAATAAGCCCTTAGATTTGTGATCAATTCATTTCTTACAAAAGTACCAAGATTACTTAACAAGGAAACAGAGTTTCTCAACAAGTGGCATTTGAGAGAGTTGGATAGTCATGTGTACAAAAAAATGGAGTTATTAGACACCTATCTCACTTCATCCCTAGAAATAAACTAAAAATGGATCATAGGCTTAATTAGACTTACTTGAAACTGTCAAACTTTTATATGGAGAAAATGTAGCTACCACACAGTACTGGTAGAAATGTAAATTGGCATGGCCACTGTAGAAGATAATTTGGCTGTTTCTCCAAAAAGTTGCTAATTAAAAATAGTGATACTCTGCCAGATCCTGACCAACACAGATGTGGATGCTTTCAGTCAAACATCAGACTGAGCACAGGGAACCAATGGAAGAGTTAGGGGAAGGACTGAAGGAGCTGAAGTGGCCTTATCTGGCATCAATGGGAAGAGAGGCCCTTGGTCCTATAAAGGCTTGATGCCCCAGTGTAGAGGCATGCTAGGGCAGTGAGGCTGGAGTGGGTGGGTTGGTGAGGGAGCACCCTCATAGAAGCAAGGGGATGGGGATTGGATATGGGGTTTGCAGAGGGGAAACCTGGAAAGGGAATAACATTTGAAATGTAAATAAATAAAATATCCAATTAAAAATAAATAAATAAATAATCTATTGAAACATCAAAAAAATAGTTATGCTTACCATGCTTCCCAGCAATTCTACTTCTAGGTATATACCCAAGGAAAACAAAAACATCTAGACACAAAACTCTGTACATAAATATTCACAATATAATGAATAATAACCAAATATTGCAAATGATTCAAATGTCCATCAGTGGATGAATGGATATATACATAGAACATATCTTCAGAGTGAAACATGATGCAACATGATTGAACCTTAAACAATTGTGCTAAATAAAAAAGTTAATCACAAAGACCACTTACTGTACATCTCTATTTGCATGAAATGCCCATAATAGGCAAATTTAAAGAGACAAATTGGGCAAATGGATGTATTTGGAGGATATCATCCTTAGTGAGGTAACCCAATCACAAAAGAAGTCACTAGATATGTACTCACTGATAAGCGGATATTAG
>NC_034613.1:87073980-87080708 GCF_900095145.1 Mus pahari
AAAAAAAAACTGATTCATGTTTATATTAAATATAAACATATTGAATCTATTAAATTTATATGTTAAATATGTTTGTATTAATATGTTAGCATATTAATATACTCATAATTAATGTTTTATTAGCATATTAATATATACATTAATATTAGTATATTAAATATATTTGTGCTAATTTAAATTTTAATAGAAATATATTTAAATTACTGATACATTTTAAATAGGTATGTTTTATGGTATAGAAATTATATATCAATAAAGATATTAAAATAATATTATATTTTAAAGCACCTTTCATTTCTAGAATTACCATAGGTAAATTCATCATAGTTTACTTTTTGCCAACTAAAAATACACTCCTGGCTCCATAATGACAAAACAAGGAAACTAATAGAGCAACAAATGATAAAGTACAACTCTGAAGTTTTAATATTTATATAATACCAGAAGACTTTTAAAATATCAGTGAAAAACACAGGACAATTATAAATGAGAGGGCATCGCTGAGGCCAACTATTTAAAGAAAACGGTGAATATTAAGAGAATCTCAAGGTTGGGTAGATGGCTCAGTAGATAAGAGCAACAGCTCTCCAAGCATGAGATCTAAGTTCAGATCCCCAGCACAGAACTACGTCAACCAGCCTAACCCAAACAGCAAGCTTCTTGTCCAGTGAGGGACCCTGCTTCAAGAGACTAAGGCAGAGAATTATAGAGGAAGACACTTGATGTCTTATTCAGGCCTCCGCATCTACATACACACCCTTCCCACATGCTTGCATGCATGCACCATACATATCACAAATTCCTATGTTTGAAAAAAGAGTAGTTTAAAACTTCAAAAAAAAACCCAGATGTTGCCATAAAAAAAAGAGATGTTAAATGAAGTGGTTAAAAATTATGCTTAGCTATTCTCTTTTTTTCACCCTCATTCACGCTACACAGGTTACAGTCACCACTAGTAATATCAACTATCAGAATAGAATAGAACACATTTTACCACTTTTACATTTAAAAATGTCCTGTTGTAAGCTCACAGTGCTTATGATACCTACTGACTCAGCTTGGTAAGAAAGCACATAGAAGATGCCCTTCTCAACAATCATCTTATACACAGACACGTTGGCCTCAGCGTGGCAGTTCTGCATTAAGCTGACATGTAATTTCTCCAGATCCTGAAAAATAAAACAACACAAGCATGAGACCTACCACAGATGTTACTAAGAATTTCCACTGCTCAAAATCAGTAGTAACTTACAGCCATGGCAGCTTGAAAAAATTCATCAGCAATCTGAGCATTTCCAGTATGCAACCACTCTTTTCCTGTCTTCATATTCATCTAGAAAACAGAAGTTAGGAAATTATTTTAAAATTTCACACCTCTCCCTCATCGGCTGAAAGACATTGGAGAAAATAGTTTATCTATATAGAGACATATGATATACAGGGATAAAAAACAACAATCAGCACTTCCTAGAGTTCTGCGCTCTGCTTTGAATTTCAGCTTAAGAAAAGCGGTCTTGAGAAAAGCAATTAACAAAAACATGATGTTTGCGCTGGTTAGTTAAAGGATCACTTGAGAAGAGAGTGTAAATGAGAAGTTACCAAGGCTAAAGTGGCCTGTATCTATGTTGTTAAGATAGTCTCTTGATTGTTAGCTGATGCGGGAAGACACAGCAGTTTGGGTGCTGCCATTCCCTATGAAGGAGATCTTGTACTAGATAAAGCAGGAGAAAACTAGATGAGAGCAAGCAAGTAAGGATGTGCATATTCTCTTTGAGCTTGACTGTAGACACAATGTGAATGCTTGAGTTCTTGCCTTCCCTTGCCTTCAACAGTGGACTGTGACCTGGAACTGTGAGCTAAATCCTTCCTCATTTACACTGATTTTTGTTTGCCTATTTCATCGCAGCAACAAAAACAGAACTAGAACAATGCCTTGAAAACACATCTCCTGGGGAAATATTCTTAATATTTTAATCATGCATGAAGTTGTCAAAATTTCCATTTATAATTATTATCCCAATATTTTAAGGATTTTCTTTTTAAAGATTTATTTATTTATTATATTACAGTGTTATGTACTGTATGTATGCCTCCAGATCTCACTACAGATGATTATGAGCCACCATGTGGTTGCTGACAATTGAACTCAGGACCTCTGGAAGAACAGCCAGTGCTCTTAATCTCTAAGTCAGTTCTCCAGCCCTATCCCAATATTTTAATAGTTATAATATGTAAAGAAAAAAGGTTCTAAAATTTCAATGTTTCACATAAGTGAAGAATTTTTTTAAATTTATTTATTATTATTTTCTTTATTTGCATTTCAAATGCTATCCCAAAAGTTCCCTATACCCACCCCCACCCCTGCTCCCCTACCCACCCACTCCCACTACTTGGCCCTGGCCTTCCCCTGTGCTGGGTCATATAAAGTTTACAAGACCAAGGGGCCTCTCTTCCCAATGATGGCCGATTAGACCATCTTCTGCTACATATGCAGCTAGAGACTCGAGCTCAGGGGGTACTAATAAGTGAAGAAATTTATAGGATGAACATTGGACTATGAGTCAGCATACCTAAGTTCCAGTTTTTAATTCCATCTTTAGCATAGCATTGAAGAACTGAATGATTATTACTAAATAGCCTTTTCCTGTCACAACCTGAAAATGTTCTCAATACTATAACTGATAGGTAAGCAATAGCTGATATGTAATAAGCATAAATGCTGTGGACGCAAACAAGGACTGAATTGAGGTGAAAGAGCAAGTACATGGTACAGCCACATCTTCTAGCATAGATCCCCAGACATGATAAGAAGACAGTGTGCTTCTAATTCAGTAAGAGCCCTAGAAACTAAGAGGCATTTTCAATGAACCAGAAAGTAAGATGAATCTCTAAAAACAGAAAAACAAATGATCCAAAACCTCTCATCAGAAATGCACAAATATGGAAAATGTGGAAACATCCCTATATGTGAAAAGCAGAAACATCAAGTAGTTAGTGAAAGGTCTCTATCTTCCCCTCTTGAGAAAATAGCAATAAATCCAATTCTTGGGCTGAAAAGCAATCAGTTTCAGATAGCAGACAACATAGATCAATGCAAAATATCTAGTCTTATTCCACCATCAGTCACTGGCTTCAAGTTACAGTAAACAGTGTGTCACAGTTTTCAAAGAAGACCATCAAGGAAGCTCAAATTAAACTAACTAGGAAAAAGAATACCATGAAAGGAGCGCACACTCAGGCAGGATGCCTGAGAGAGGAGAACTAGGAAATGTAGGTTAAAGGGGAAGACAGGTAGAATGGTAAAGGTATGAAGACTCGAACCAAATAGAAAGTAAAGATTTAATCTTCAAAAGTTATAGGGAAATGGTAAATGTATTGTTTACATTTTTAAAGATTTCCAAACTTGTAAGGACTACATAGTGAGACCCTCTCAAAAAAAATAGTTTAAAGATAACCATCAAGTAAATTTTACATAGTATACTATAACAAAAATGAAGAAAAGGTCAGAGAAGATAATGTAACATGAGATAACTTCTTATATCTCATAATCCCAAGTAAATAGATAATATAAATCAGATAAATCAAGAATTAGTTGTTTGGGGGGCTGGTGAGATGGCTCAGTGGGTAAGAGCACCCGACTGCTCTTCCGAAGGTCCTGAGTTCAAATCCCAGCAACCACACGGTGGCTCACAACCATCTGACTCCCTCTTCTGGAGTGTCTGAAGACAGCTACAGTGTACTTACATATAATAAATGAATCTTTAAAAAAAAAAGAATTAGTTGTTTTTAGTGTTGAGGTTTTTTATTTGTTTTTGTTTGCAGTGCTGGGGCTTGAACACAAAGCCTCATATATAGCAAGTATCCATTCTACCATTAAGTCCAAGAATGAGTTATTAATATAGAAAAATTGCTGCTTCGTAAAAATTCTATGTCTAAGCTCTCACTTCAAATACCTCAAAGTATGAGTACACTTGAACATAGGACCCTTAAGAGATAAATAATTACATTGAAATGAGGTCTTAGGAGTCTACATAAGGGCTGACAAGCTGTTTCACTGGGTAAAGGCCCCTGCTGTTCAAGCCTCAGATTCCACATAAAGATGGAAGGAGAGAACTGACCTCATAGTGTTTCCCTCAGATCTCCACACATGGGCTGTGACACACAGTCATCAACATCATCTTCATCATCATCATCATAAATAAATAAAATTGGTGGGGAAGAGCCTAATGAGAGCTTACTGGTATCCTTACAAGAGAGAATTTAGATATACAAAGGTGTACAAGGAATGAATGGCCGTGCTGAGAGGAAGGGTCATTCAAGGACCAAGGGGAGAAGGGGGATAAATGGAAATCAAGAAAAAGAGATTTAAAAGAAATTAAACATGCTGACATCTTGATTATGAACTGGGAAAAATAATTAATTAAGATAAAATTAATTTCTGTTATTTAAGCCATACAGTTTGTGATATTTTTTATGGAAGCCCTAGAAAATCACTAGAGTGCTAAAAATATATGATTGAGATATATCGAGGTAGGCTGAACATGGTGGTGCATGCCTTTAATCTCAGCCCCTGAGAGGTAGAGGCAGGCAAATCTCTGTCCCTTTCAGGCCAGTCTTAGTCTGCATAGTGAGTTCCAAGACAACCAGAGCTACATAGTAAGACTCTGCCTCAACCCCTCCCCCCAAAAAATACATGGAAGTAACCCTGAAAATGAAAACAGAAGTAGTTACTAGTAATGGTATTAAAACTGACAATGACAGCTGAGGAAGTAGCTCACTGGAGTGCTTACCTAGCATGTGGCAGGCCCAGAGTTTAACCTCTAGCACTGAAAGAAAACTTAGCAAAGATAAACACAGAAAACAAGTCACTATGGTACACAAAGGATCATCGAGGAACCTCCAATTGAATGTAGTAATATAAATTCAGTTGGTTGTACAGAGATAGTTTTATTTACTGTTTCTATTTTATACATATAGGTGTTTGAAATCATCTGTGTACATGCATAGTGCCTAGGGAGGCCAGAAGGGGCTATCAAGATACCCTGGAACTGCATGCACTTCCAGCTGGTTGTAAGCTACCATGTGTTTGCTGGGAATTAAACCCTAGTATTCTAAAAGAGCATCCAGGGTTGCTAACCACTGAGCAATATCTCTGGCCCCCAAAGCTATTTTTAAAGTGAGAAATACCTAGATATTGCCACACACAGATATAGGATTACATAGATGAAAACTCAAATGAAGAATAGTACATATGGAATTCAGTAAAATATAAGGGTGTACACCAGTAATCCTAGCACTTTGAAGACTCATACAGAAGGATTACAAAGCCCAGGCTAGGCCACATAGTAAGTTTTTATCAAAAACAAGGGGTATGTGTGACTCTTTTCCATTTATTTAGCTATATCCCTGTCCCGTTAAAAGAATATTTTGGCCAGGCAGTGGTGGCACACGCCTGTAATCCCAGCACTTGGGAGGCAGAGGCAGGCGGATTTCTGAGTTCGAGGCCAGCCTGGTCTACAAAGTGAGTTCCAGGACAGCCAGGACTGCACAGAGAAACCGTATCTCGAAAACAACAACAACAACACAATACTTTGACCAGTGGCATATGCCTACACTCCCAATACTTGGGAAGCAGTAACAGGAAGATCACTGCAAATTCAAGATCAGAGCCTACATTAATGAGCTTCAAGCCACCCAGGGCTACACAGCAAGACATCATCTTTCAAGACTAGAAACAAACAAACAAAACACAAAAACAAACAGGACTGGATATGAAGGCACTTGAGATCCTCACAATCTAGAAGCCAATGAAAGATAGGAGAGATGGGGGCCTTGCCTAACCTCTGATATGGTCTCTACCGGTTCTCTCTCCCCTTTGTGAGGTATTTCAGTTGATGTCCTCCTCCACTGGGTCCTGGGAACCTCCTGCTTTCCTGGCATCTGGGACTTCCTAGTGGCTATCCTCAGTTAACAAATTCCAGCAAGAATGTGGGGGATAAGAAACCTGTATTTGCTAGTTGTTGGGATTATAAACTTGTATAGCTACCATGGGAATCTGGAGGTTTTGGGGGGAAAAGTATAAAAGGGGATCTACCATACGACCTGGCTATACTCCTCCTACATTCTCTTAAGTTGGTCTGTTGCTGTGATTTAAAACACCCCGAGCAAAGCGACTTATACAAGAAAGCATTTAACTAAGCTTATGGTTTCAGGTTAGAGTCAGTGATGGACAAACAAATGCATGATGGCAGGACCAGGCGAGACCTCATATCTTGATCCACCAGCAGGACACAGAGCAAGCACACTGGAAATGGTGTGAGCTTCTGAAACCTCAAAGCTGCCTCCTAGTGACACACCTCCTCTCCCAAGGCACGCCACAGAAATATAGGGCATCTATGTTTGTTTATTGCAGCACTAGCCACAACCACCAAGATACAGAATAAGCATACATTCATCAGCAGATGAATAATAAATAAAATGTGACAAATATACATGGTGGAGTTTTAGTCACTCATAAGGAAGAACAAAGTAATATAATTTGCAGAAAAAAGAAAATATCTAATAAAAAATGAAATAAAAAGAAAATAAACTGACCAGTGAACTGACAAAAAAAAAAGTGGATGGTAGCCGGGCCTGGTGGCGCACGCCTTTAATCCCAGCACTCGGGAGGCAGAGGCAGGTGGATTTCTGAGTTCGAGGCCAGCCTGGTCTACAAAGTGAGTTCCAGG
>NC_034613.1:87080788-87087571 GCF_900095145.1 Mus pahari
TCTCTCTCTCTCTCTCTCTCTCTCTCTCTCTCTCTCTCTCTCTCTCTCTCTCTCCACCCACCCACACACACACACATACACAACATAGAACTAGAAAGGAGACCATTTTGGAGAGGAAAGAAATAAAGGGAGGGGGGAAGATGTCAGAAGAGGGTAATAGGGAGGTTAATATAAGCAAAGTACAATTATACACATTTATCAAATGACATAATGAAACCTATATATAGATATATACATATATACATGTGTACATATACATATACACACTAACAGAAAAATTAATAAAAGGTATTAAGATTAAAAAGAAACAGTAGCCATGGATTGATTATTCTATTTAGTGATAAATAAATGGAGGAATTGTGGTACTATCTTCACTGATTTTTCTTTATGCTTGATCTTTATTGTTTTAGCATTTTAGTCTTTGCCTGGATCCAAACCCCTATAGGTGGGCTATGCCAAACTACTATGATATTTTTAAATATTAATAACTAAAGAAGATGACTTTCTATCCCACCCATGACTGGATAGTTTGAGTCAAATCAGTCTTCCTGCTGAAAATAGCATTTTATAAAGGCTGAACAAAACACTTGGGTGACTTCAGTCTTTGAAAGAAGGGAAATACAAAAATAAGCCCCCAAATTCAACATAGTTTTAGCCCATCATATATGACAGATACTATTTGTTTACATACTATTAGCATACTTACCTATTTGTACTCATTTATAGTTCACAAAGCACTTCTCATAAAACTATAATTTTAACCCTATGGCACTGCACAACAAATATTGTTCTCCTCATTTTACAAATGAGAAAACTAATCTTTTGAGGTAACATAACTAATAAGTCACAGGGCTAGAAACCATACCTCGGTCTTCACACTCCACACGCCATATGCTTGCTGGATATATAAACCCACAGTCCCAGCTACTTAGGAGACTGGCACAAGAGGATCACTCGAGAGGAGTAGTTTAAAATTAAACTCAGTAATAGAGTTATTACCTATTAGAGTTACCTTGTTACCTACTAGAATTAGAATTACCTATTGAAATTTCCCTTTAGCAAAATTAGAATTTTGAGACTCTTGCCTCAAAAGTAAATAGTCAGGCATGGGGACACACACCTTTAATCCCAGTAACAGGGAGGCAGAGGTGAAGGCAGGAGGAGTATGTCTCTGGATTCAAGGTCAGTTTGGTCTACATAACAAATTCCAGGACAACCAGGGCTGCAGAGTGAGACCCTGTCTCAAAAACTGAAGGGGCTGAAGAGATAGATGCTCAGTGGTTAAGATCACTTGCTGCTCTTCCAGAGGACCCAGGTTTTATTCCCAGCACCCACAAAATGATTCAAAACCATCTGTGACTCTGGATCCAAGGAATCTGATGTCCTCTTCTGGCCTTACAAGGGCCCTAGTCACACAAATGGTGCAGGTAAAACACCCAAACATATAAGGAAATAAATAATAAATAGGTAAATAAATAAGCAAGTACCCCAAGCCTTATGGCATACATATGTAATCTCAGCACCTTAGGATGCTGAGGCAGGAGGATCATTACGTTCCAACTAAGGCTGGAGGCTATGGTTTAAATATGAAATGTCTCTCAGAGGCTCATGTGTCTGAGAATGAGTCTTCAGCTGGTGGTGCTATTGGAAATTTCAGTGAGTCAGAACTGGCTGAAAGAAGTCAGGCACTGAGAACAGGTCTTTAGGGCTACCTTGTCTCTGATCATTTCCATTTTGAGGGGAAAATATTGGGACACTGTCTTGATATATAGCCCTCAATCCTCCTGCCTCAGCCCCCCAAACAATACTGAGATTACAGACATGTGCCACTATGCCTGGCTTCCTTCATGCCTTTTCTTTGCTTTCTGGCTAGCAAGATGTGAAATGCTCTGCTTTAACACATGCATTATGGCATGACAGATTGATACCTCTGAAACCATGAGCCAAAATATACCCTTCCTTCATGTTGTTATATCATAGTATTTTTATCACAGCAATTAGAAAGCCAGCTAAGGGTTGGAGAGATGGCTTAGTGGTTAAGAGCACTGACTGCTCTTCCAGAGGTCCTGAGTTCAATTCCCAGCGACCACATGGTGGCTGTAATGGGATCTGACGCCCTCTTCTGGTGTGTCTGAAGACAGCTACAGTGTACTCATCATTCAATATATATATATATATATATATATATATATATATTATATATATAGTTAAATAATACCTTAAAAAACAAAAAAGAAAGCCAGCTTAAATGCTGGGCTACAAAACACTGTCTCAAATAATCAAAACTAATCTTGAACTCCTTTCATTGCTGAATAGTTCAAATTTTTCATGAAAAAAAAACTGTTTTTTTTTTGTTGTTGTTTTCTGAGACAGACTGATGTAAAACTCCGTATGTATCCCAGGCTGACTTCAAATCTAAGAGCCTTCTGCCTTAGCTTCCTAAGCCCTGCAATTACAACTGTGTGCTATCACACCTGGCCTCAGAAAATATCCATCAAATTGGAGGTGATAAATGAAATAATTTATAAATATAGGATTATATTTCAATATATTTTTCATTGAAGCATTCTATTAAATACAGTTCTTATGAGAATAACTATACTACCTATACTAATAAAAAAGAAACATGGGTAACACTAAAGGTTCTTCCAGTTTTATACTAAGTTCAATTATTTTCATAGAAGTAACTACTGTGTCATTTAATCTTATTTCATTTCTTCAGTGAATCGGGGCTTACCAGAATCTGTCTTTGAATAGCTTCTTCTGAAGAGACTGAGATTCCATGCATATATACCAGCTTGCAAGCAATATAACACACTGCAAAAAAGTAATTAGATACCCATGAAACATAAAGCACAAATTTTCTTTATATATATTAAAAAATAAATGATTAAAATGAAGCCAGCTTTATTGTTTATAAAAAGAAGCTGTGGGGTTTTTTACTTGTTTTTTTGGCAACGTTTGACTGTGGGTTTTGTTTAGTCTGGGTTTTGTTGTTGTTTGAGACAGGGTCTCATGTGGGCCACACTGGCCTCAAACTTACTATGTAGCTGAGTCTAGCTTTGAACTCCTGAACCTCCAGCCTTCAACTCCTCAGTGATGGTATTACGACATGGATCACCACATCCAGAATAGTTTTTCTTTAAATTATTTTTCATACAATGTATTTTGATCATGTTCCTTCTCCCCAACTCCTCCCAGATTGTTCCCACCTCCCTATCCACCCAACATCATATTCTCATTCTCTCTCTCTCTCTCTCTCTCTCTCTCTCTCTCTCTCTCTCTCTCTCTCTCTCTCTCTCTCAAAGGAAAATTAAAACAAACTAACAAAAACCCCATTAAGACGAAAAATGTAAAACAAAACAAAAAGCACACAAAAACACATGGAATTCATTTTGTGTTACATCCAGCATATTTTTTTAATCTTTTCTTTTTCTTTTTCCTGTGTTAAGGTTCAAGTAACTCGCAGAGTGAGTGGGTGCTCTAGCACAGAGCTAACTAACCTCCTGGGCCTCAAACAGGAATTTCAAAAGACCATCTAAATAATCAGTTTTCCAAAAGTAAAAAACCTGAAGTTTATCAAATGAATTGCTTGATTACTAATTCTAGTCAAATATATTTAATGATATAATATTTATAATTCTAACATTTTAATTTCTGTAGGAGTCAAATCCTAAATCTTCACTGAGGACATCTGATTCCACATAATGCTCCTGAATTATGCTGACAAAATAATTCTCATGAGAGCTGCAACCTATAGTTTATTTGTCATCTAACAAATTTCTGGATTTCAAGTAGTTTTATGTTTACTTCTAAAATCTGAAACTTTCTAAATATTTTCTTAGATGACATAAAAGTTCTTGAAATGCCGGGTGTGGTGGTGCATGCCTTTAATCCCAGCACTTGGGAGGCAGAGGCAGGTGTATTTCTGAGTTCGAGGCCAGCCTGGTCTACAAAGTGAGTTCCAGGACAGCCAGGGCTACACAGAGAAACCCTGTCTCAAAAAACCATAAAAAAAAGAGTGCTTCTTAGTATGCATGAGGCCTTCAGTTCCCAACACACACACAAATAAAACTTACAAGCCTATCCTCTATTTTAGGCTTTCCAATTTCTGTTCATTATTCCATAATTCTTTCAAATTATAAAAAACTATAAGTCATGGTAACGTTTTTCCATCATTAACATAATCCAGGCACACTGAATTTTGTTTATAAGGAGACAACAATCTTCTAATCAACATAGTTGTAGTACAAATCGCTTAAATCTTCCTGTAACATAACTAATCCTTTACTGTGTCAAAGTATAACCCAAGTATCTAATTAATAACTGATATATAGCTGGGTGGTAGCCTTTAATCTCAGCACTTGGGAAGCAGAGGCAGGTGGATCTCTGTATGTTGGAGGCCAGCCTGGACTGCAGAGACAGTTCTAGGATAGCCAGGGCTATTATACAAAGAAAATCTGTCTCAAAAAAACAAAACAAAACAAAATAATATTTAAGCAAGATGAGGTAGGGCATACCTGTAATGCCAGTACTTGGGAGGCTGAAGCAGAAGGATTGTTAAGTTCAAAGCCAGCCTATGACACAGACCAAGTTTGAGGCCAGCCTAGGCTATATAACAAGCCCCTACCTAAAAATAACTAAAAAAAAACTAACAACAATAAAATAAGTGATAAATTCAGTAGGTTGAAAGAAATCCTAGGGCTGAAGACCTTCTTCATCTACTATATTCCTCATATTTAAGAATTAATGCATTTATTATCACAGAATTCACTTGTGTAGTGCTTCTCTGCTAGATAAATTCTTATTCTTCCTTTCCTCAGAGCTGTAGAAGTTAAGGCATCTGCAAGCAATAATACCCGTATTATCTGAAAGGGAGAGAACTATTCTCTAAACAAAATAATGGAGGAGTAAACTCATAAATAAGGATATTCTTAATTATATCAACTACCTTATCTGAAATTGTATAATTTCATTTATATTCACAAACATAAACACTTAGTAAATTCTGCTTGCTGTATACAGAAAAAAGTAACTCACCTTTACAAAATCAAACAGAGTTCTTTACTTCACTGTGTCCTTTATAATTAAATGGTAACGCTTATGAATGCATTTTCCATCACTATCCTTGTTAAAAACCAGTGACTGTCAGCACAAGGCCTTAATCATTTTAGCTAAAGCAACCAAAGCTATACCAAACACTAAAGCATACAAAAAGATGATGTTTGTCTTGGGTTTTCTCTTTGTTTGTTTTACTGTTCTCATTTTTCATTCTTACAAGCAGAAATAAATTGTATAGTTTTTCTTGGTAATTTACCACTGTGTTTATTGGCTTACCACAGGAAGAGATGATTCTTTAAAAAGAATTTTTTTTTTTTAAATCAGGAGGCTAGAGAGATGGCTTTGTAGTTAGAAATACTGACTTCTTTTCCAGAGGACCTGAGTTCAATTCCCAGGACCCACATGGTGACTCACAACCAACTGTAACTTATGTATGTGGTATGCAGGCATATATATACATATATATATATATATATATATATATATATATATATATATATATATACACAAAACACCAATACACATAAAATAAAATGTAAAAATCTAAATATCTAAAGCCTCACATGGCAATGTATTTCATTCTAATATTAGCAGAAAGGGGAAGTAACTATTTGAAAGTCCTTAGGAATCTGGACAATTTTGACCATGTCCTCCCAACAACCCATGTTCTTTCACAATTTCTTCAGGTTATATTTTCCCATCTTTTGGTCAGCTTTGTTCATCTACACACTATCTTGCAGTGGTACCTTAAAACATGTATTAACAAAGGGATACCTCTAAAACAAAGCATGAATACTGGGAAACTATTAGCTTAGAAACTATTTAATTGTCACTTAATGAATTAATCCCTATGTAAGAACTTGTCAAAACAGTCAAACTTCAGGAGTATTACCCAATGTCTAGTAAAACTATTTTTCATAATGGGTCACAAAATCTATACGTACATTTAGCCACCTGGTTTCTCCTCACAGACAGTTCTATTCTCTTAGTAACTGCCCAGTTCCACAGGTTCACTGCAATTTCTTCAATCTAGACAAAGGGAAACATTTATTTAGCCAGTTAAGATACTCTACACCTTCAATTATTTATATATATAAATGAATAAATATATATTCATTCTAGTATGTTGTATGCTTATATTGGTATTGTGGGTCATTTCCTGAACCTCCAAATATAACCTTAATCCACTTCTCCTCACAGAAATCTTAGTATCTCTTAAGGGAATTATCTTTGCCTCCTGAACATAATTTGTGTATTCCCATTTACTTATCTTTATTCATCTGGTTCACTTTAACCTGAATTATACCTCTTTCCTTTGTCTTCCCGTAAATAAAATCTATGTTAGTCTTACTAACAACATCCACAAAACTTTTGGCAATTAGTACAGTTGGCTGACATCTCCTCTCTTTTTGTCAAAGCTTTGGCAGTTCAAGGAGGTCAGACTCAAGGTTACATGAATGTTAAACAAGAACTCCACTACTAAACCACCCTCGACTCTTTCTTCTTTGAATTTTTATATTCACTGTCACACAATTTAGCAATTAATTACAAAACTCTCAAATCATTTACTCTGACTTGGTTTAGCTTAGTTTGAGGGGTTCGAGGGATGGGGCAGAAGAGTAAAGTCTCTCCATGTAGCCCTAGCTGGCCTGGCACTCTGGATATGGATCAGTTTGGCTTAGAATTTATAGCAATTCACCTGTCTCTGCCTCTTTTTTTTTT
>NC_034613.1:87087967-87100012 GCF_900095145.1 Mus pahari
TTCAGGTACTTGGAAAAATATGGAACGCTTCACGAATTTGCGTGTCATCCTTGCGCAGGGGCCATGCTAATCTTCTCTGTATCGTTCCAATTTTAGTATATGTGCTGCCGAAGCGAGCACCTGTCTCTGCCTCTTGAGTGACGGAAGAAGAATAGGCGTGCAACATCACCCCTGACATGTTGATGTTTCTTGCCCTGGATTGAACCCAGGATTTCTCCCACACAGGCAAGCTTCTAAAACTAAACTACAACCAAAGCTTATTTTTAAGTAATTTTAGTTCTTATCCTTATTTCCCAAATGGGCTTCTTGGTAGAAAATATCATGTCTTATAGAGCATATTTAACAAAGTACATGCAAAAATATTAAAGAATATAAATTTAAATAATAGGATTCATCATTTTCTTGTGTTTCATTCTGGGAACCAAGGGACAAAGTTTCTAAATGCTCCTCTAGGGTTTATCTTTGTATAAGGCAGAACCTAGTTAACTGAATAAAATGTTAACTAAGCCTACAGTGTCTCAAGGAAAAACTGAAGACTGAAAATAATATGTACAAATGGCAGTTAAAGGACCCGGGTTCAATTCCAAGCTTATAACTGCCTGTAACTCCAGTTCCACAGTCACACACAAAAGCAAAATATCAATGTACATAAAATAAAAATAAATCATTTTTTTAAATATTTGGAATTAGGTTGAGGGAGTGCTATAACTTAATGGTAGAATGCTTCCCTAAATTCAAGCCCCAATTCTGAAAAGTTGGGGAAAAAAAACTTTGATTTGGTTTCTTGCAAATAACCTTTGAAAGCAGAAAGTGAGCCTGGCTGGAACTACTGTCTGAGTGCAATATAACATAGCCTTTATTTAAATCTCCTAAGATGTGATGGTGAATAATGATAGACTCTACATATCACTACCTTATGACAAATATATTGATAGTAACTGACTAAAGGCAGTAAGTAAAATACATCCACTATAAATCACACTGATAGTGGAAATTTTTATTCCATACTATGGATGGAAGCCAGGGCCTTATATATACTAGATAAGAGTATACTAGACAAAATATATACCACAAAACAAAATCCCCAGGTCTATATTTTACTAAGCCTTTTTTTTTCTCCAGTGCCTTCTCTCTCATCTACACCTCCACCTTTTTTTTTCTGATGTTTGAAATTCCATTTATACAGTCAAATAATTTAGCATAGGTGCCATTTCACTTTCTTATTTGGGGGCAAATTCTCATGCCCACCTCCATCCCTCTCACATAGTATAATTGCTGACTGATGGTTTTTCACATAAATTATATCTGATTTATATCACCAACAACATGTAAAGTTAATATTTCACTCCAAATTTAAAGAGGAAAAATGAACATTCACATCAAAACTTTTTTTTATTCTTCTCTCATATATTACATCCTGAGTGCAGCTTCCTGTCCCACCTCTCCTCCCAGTCCCTCTCCCCAACACCTCTCCTCTTCCCCAGATCCACTCTTCCACTCCTCCTTCTTTCCCTTCAGAAAAGATCAGACCTCCCAGAGATCTCAACCAAACAAGTTATACTAAGACTGGACACAAACCCTTATTAAGGCTTAACTAGGCAACCCAGTAGGAGGAAAGGGTCCCTAAAGCAGGCAAAAGAGTTAGCAACAGCCCCAGCTCCCACTTCTAGAGTTTCCACAAGAAGACCAAGCTACAAAACCACAACATATATACAGAGGACCTAGGTTACACCCATGCAGGCTCCCTGATTGTCAGTTCAGTCCCTAAGAGCTCCCATGGGCCCAGATTAGTCGACTCTGTGGGTTTTCTTATGGTGTCCTTAACTCCTTTGGCTCCTACAATCCTTCCTCCCCTTCTTCCAAAGGATTCCCCAAGCTCCATCTAATGTTTGACTGTGGCTCTCTGCATTTGAAGCCTCTCTGATGACCATTATGCTAGGTTCCTTAAAGACCTATCTTTTGGCATTTTGGAAAGCAATTTGGCAATGTGTAAAATTAGCGAAAATTGTTCATATATTTTGCCCTAGTAATTGCTCTTCTAAGACTCTATTGTAAGAAAATAATACAAGTGTGAAATAATCTTTGCACTTAATAATGTTCCTTTTATTACCTATGATAGAGAAAATGCAGAACAATATAGTCAATAATAAAGAAATGCATAAATAAATTATAATAAATCCCCTTGAAGGGATATGATTCAGCCATTTTAAAATAGTAGTCACAGCAGTTGAGATGGCTCAGTAGGTAAAGGTAAAGGAACTTCTCACATAATCCAATCCCTGGAACTCTCATTAGTGGGGGGGGGGCACATATGACATGCCACGTGGAGATCAGATGACAATTTTGTGAAGCCACACACAACACATGATAGATTTAAAAAAAAAAGTGGCCCCTGACATGGTAGTACATGCCTTTAATCCCAGCAGTTGGAAGGTAAAGGCAGGTGATCTCTCTGAATTTGAGGCCAACATGATCTACAGAGTGAGTCCCAGGTCAACCACAGCTACATAGTGAGCCATCTCAAAATAACAAAATAAAGGGGAGGGGGAAGAAAACCTTAGCATGGGAAATGTTCTCATATCTAGTGAAAAGATAAGATACAAAATTATATAGACAAAAAATGCTGTACTAATATAAATTTACCTCCAAAAGAGCTTTAAAAAAAATCATGGATCTTGATGAAGTGAATGCCAAAATATTAGCTGTGGTGATCAACAAATGGTGAACAAATATAGATGGTAAACGAATGGTGAGCAGAGACAGTAAAATTAGCTGAGAAGAAGAAGAGCACTTGTTTAGCATGAGTGAGGCCAAGTTCAATCCCCTGTGCTGGAAAATAAAAGGAAGGAAAGAAAGGAGGAAATGTAGCTGTAGAATCTAAATGACTGCTAAAGAAGTCTCCACTGTAATTTGGGAAGGGCTCAGTGCATAGGATCAAATCCTGTACTTCACAAATGCTAACCAAACCCTATGCCCCAGCCCCCAACTTTTTTTTCTGAAAAATATTATAATAAAATGATGGAAAAAAGAATAAATTGCTTTTACAATAAAAAAATCTTTACTTGTGCATTATACTTATTGCTATGTAAAATTTAAATGTAATAATTACTAGAGGATATATACAAAATGATAGTAGTTATGTTACAATTGTATGAGTATAGGTGGTAATTTCTCCTTACTTAAAATTCCCAGTTATACTACTCCACAATATTTAAATAAATTTATATCTTTTCATATTTTATTAGAAGGTACAAAGTAAATTATAAATACATGAAAGTCACAATATGCATAAATTTTAACACATGTATTAACTGCCTAATGTTTGTCTGATTTTCTGTTAGGTCTGCATAAATGTATAATAATAAACATAGCTATGGCTAAAGAGATGGCTCAAGGTTAAAAGCACTTATTCTTGCAGAGGACCCAGATTCAGTTCCAAGCACCCACATGATGGAATATACCTATCCAAGATGCCAGTTCCAGTGTATGTAACACTTCTCCTGGCCTCTATAGGTACCAGGCACACATGCAGGCAAAATACTCATACACATAAAATAAATAAATCTTTAAAAAATAATAAACACATCCAGTATTTGAACACTATAAAGATTAAGCTTTCTAGAAATAAAATTTAAGGTATTTCTAAAGCCAAATGAACTTTCTTAGAAAATAAAAACAGACTATTTAAATTTTTATATATATATATATAATAAAATCTGGGCCTTGTGCATGCTAGCAAGCAGCCTGTCAGTGAGCTGAGTCTCAGACTACCATTCATTACATTTCATTTATTGATCTTCTAGTACCTTTGCTGAACTTGTTGATTACTTATAATGTCATTTAGCAGATTATTTAGCCTGTAAGTCTTTTTAAATTATAACATTTACTTGTACTTAATTGTTAGTAAAAAGTTATTATAAGGTTCAATATCTTGGGATATCTTTTTTTTTTTTTTTTTTTTTTTTTTTCGAGACAGGGTTTCTCTGTATAGTCCTGGCCGTCCTGGAACTCACTTTGTAGACCAGGCTGGCCTCGAACTCAGAAATCCACCTGTCTCTGCCTCCCAAGTGCTGGGATTAAAGGCATGCGCCACCACCGCCCGGCTATCTTGGGATATCAACATGGCTCAGTAGTTAAAGCCATGAAGTCTGAAGAGCAGTCGGGTGCTCTTACCCACTGAGCCATCTCACCAGCCCTCACATTTTCTAATTTCAAAATTTACTACAAAGCTATACTGTAATAATGACATAGGGAAAGACAGTGGAAGAGAATAAAGTCCAGAAATAAACCTTTACAGTATGGTTAACAGACTTTGAACAAGGGTACTAAGACAAATCCAACAGAGAAAAGGTCTTCTACAAATGATGCTAAACAACTTGCTACCCCACATGCAGAAGAATAAAGTTGAACTCCTTTTTCACACCATATACAAACAAACTGAAGGGGCTGGAGAGGTGGCTCAGTGATTAAGAGCCCTTGCTGCTCTTGCAGAAGATCCAGGTTCAGTTCCCAGCACACATGAGGTGGCTTACAATTGTTTAACTCCAGCTCAAGAGGATCTGATACCGTCTTCTAACCTCTGCAGCCACCAGGCATACATGTGGCATACATACTTATATGAAGGCATTCATACACAAAAATCTTTTTTTTTCAAAAACAAGCACAAAATGATCATAAACACAAATATAAGAATTTTTTTTAATGTCAGGGACTGGAGCTATTGCTCAATGGTTAAGATTACCTACTATTCTTCCAAAGGACCAAAATTTATTCCCAGCAGGACAGACTCACAACTACCTGTAACTCCAGTTCCTAGAACATCCAATGGCTCTGGCTTCCATAGACACCTGCCCTCACTTGCACATACCCACAGAAATAGATGAATACACATATATCCATAATTAAAAATGTAAAAAGCTAAGTCCATCAAGGCCAGGCCTTTTCTAAAGAGAAACAGAGGAGGACAGGGCAGGGACTAGGAGGAGAGGGGGGAAGGGAAACTGCAGTTGGGATGCAAAATAAATTCAAATTAAAAAATATATATATGTGTGTGTGTGTATAAACACTAAAAAATTAATCTTAAATTTCAATTACATTTTTACTTATTTTGTGTGGAAGGTGACACATATGCAGATTAGAGGACAATTACGAAAATTAATTTTCTCCTTCTACCATGTATATCTTAGGAATCACACTTGGGTTAGGCTCAGCAAGAGGTACCTTTCTTTATCTGCTGAGCCATCTAACTCGCCCTAAAACCCTCACAGGAAAATACAGCAACAGGTGCTAGAAATTGTGCATCCATGAGGACCTGAGCTTGGACCCTCAAACACCCACATGTCAAATCCCTACAGTGTTAAGATATAAAGTTGTACACTGCAGAAGCTTCATATGACTAACTGTAGAAAAGTGAAATGTACATCACTTCATATGGTTAGTTCAGTATATTTTTATATCTAGCAGACTGACAAATCTGCACACCTATACTGCTAGCACTGGGAAGGCAGAAATGGAAGGTTCAGTATGACTTGCAGGCCAGCCAGTCTTACCCAATCAGTGAGCTCTAGGTTCAGTGTGAGACCCTGTCTAGAAAAATAAGGGGGGAGGCTGGAGAGATGTTCAGTGGTTAAGAGCAAATCTTGCAGGGGACCTGAGTACAGCTCCAGGAGATCTGGAGCCTCTGGCCTCTATACACACCTGTATTCACATGCCAAACCCACATACAGACACATATCTGTACATGCTTAAAAATAAATCTTTAAAACAAACATCACCCAAGTTATCATGAGAAAAATTATATTTTTACTAACCTGAATATTCTGTATTTCAGTTAGAGACTCTCTGTTGAAATTTGATATGTTCGTGAAGAGTCTGTCAATTATTTCTTGTAGTCTCCATGAATTACCAGTTATGATCAGGGTTTTAATAGTTTCTGAAATAACAATAAATAGTAAGTGTGCTATGAATTTATCACAATTGGTTTGTTAGCAAAGCACTGTCAAAGCATTATCAAAGCACTACCTAGATATTTAGCCAAATAAACACAGCATTAAGTAAAAACTGAAAATAAAACTTCTTTTAGCTAAAGATAGGGAACAATTGCCACTGGGATTAACTTGAACTTGATCATTCTCAGAAAGTAAAATGTATTGGCTTCACAAAGACTAATGTTATAATAGATAAAGTTAAAACTACTACAAAACATTAGCAATGCCTTCCAACTTAAAAAAAATAAATAGAAAATTGAGGAGAGTAGATATATATCCTGTAAAACTGAAATATTTATTATTACTTGCAAGCATTAGTCAAACATTAATTTATGCTGGTTCTGAAGTATTGGTCTTGCTTTGTAAGGAAAAGAAATGACATGTTCAATTAGAGACAACATTGTCCAGTTACTGAATCTGTATAAATGATGTCACTATTTTCTAAACAATCTGAGCACCAGATCCTCCACATAGCCAAAGCTTACTAGGCCATGGAATTCATTAAAGAAAAAAAACATGATGGAGACTCAAACTGATACCTTACATATCAAAATTGAGAAATTTTTTCCAACCTATTGTAACACAGTTTCAATAAGGTACATCGTTTCCTTTCCTTCTGGCTATCATACAAAATGCAAAGTGTTACTATATTTATTCATAAAAATACTAAAAAAGCATCTCCTTACTGTGCTAAAAAGGTATGTCTGTAAGGTTATGTGTGCAATTGGGATTCAGAAACTCGTACCTGCTACACAAGTGCTATAACTATCCTTCAACTTCGACAAACACATCTTTAATCTGCTACAATTATCATTTTCACCTAAATGTTAGAAAATAGATTCAAATAAAAACTTCACAAAGCAAATTATGTTCAAATATTTGTATAGCACATGGGAACTCTATCTTCTTGTGATGGCTAGTTTATGTCAACTTGAAACACACTAATTACCTGAAAAGAGGGGACTGCAGGTGGGGAAAAAAAAGCCTCTGCAAGATCCAGCTGTAGGGCATTTTCTTAATCAGTGATTGATGGAGGAGAGCCCAGCTCATTATGGGTGGGGCCATCCCTGGGCTGGTGGGCCTAGGTTCTATAAGAAAGCAGGCTGAGCAAGCCACAATGAGTAAGCCCGTAAGTGGCACCCCTCCATGGCTTCTGCATCAGCTCCTGCCTCTGGGTAGCTGCACTGTTTGACTTCCTGTCCTGACTTCATTTGGTGATCAGAGATCAGAAAATGTAAGCCTAATAAACCCCTTCCTCCCCAACTCGATTTTGGTCATGATGTTTCATCACAGTAATATTAAACCTAACTAAGACACCACTGGATAAGTGGAAATATTTCAGAAAATATACCACACCTACCTTTAACACTATAGATGATAAGATATATTTGAAAAACTAAATATCTTTTCTTCTTCCCATAACTTATTTAATGTAAAGATTCATATGAAATAACTTTTCAGATGAAAATAATAATTTCAAAAAAAAAATTAGCCAGGTGTGGTGGCACACGCCTTTAATCCCAGTACTGGGGAGGCAGAAGCAGGCAGATTTCTGAGTTCGAGGTCAGCCTGGTCTACAGAGTGAGTTCCAGGACAGTAAGGGCTACACAGAGAAACACTGTCTCGAAAAACCAAAAAAAGAAAAGAAAAAAGAAAATAATAATTTCAAAATAGTTCTGATCTTTTCAAAATACATTTTCAGTGTCAAGCAGTTCAACAACTTGATTGACACCAGCAGAAGCAATGGCATACTGTAGTCCTTTAGTATAAAATGCAGTCAGAAAAGCTGGGTAGGGAATAGAAATCACATAGCTGAATAAGGGTTACACTAGAAAGGAGAAATTTACCATTAAAAGAAGCTCACAGAAGAGCTTCTAAATGCAATCTTCCTAAGATGTGAAGACAGCATGTCACATTAAAATCGTATCAAGCAAAATTGTACACTGGAAACAAAAACAAAATGCTTAAACAAAGCTATCAGGATAAAGTATAATTTATGGCATGATTTCAGTCTATCTAATTTAAAAAGATTCCTGCTAGCTAAAGCTCTGGCATGATTCTCTTGTGGTGACCCTGTTAACTACCCTCAATTAATGCTAATTAGACAAAAAAAGATTCTACATACAGTGATAATAGAAAATAAACATTTTCCCTGTCATTGAAGAAGGAAATTTCTATTATGACATAGAAAAATCTACAAAAAGGCCTGTCTGTGTGCCCCTCCCCAGGCAACCTCAGTGACCTCCACTGGCTCAACCAGTCAGTCAAAAGCCAAAGCTGCTCAAAGGTCTATCCGGGTCAGTTCAAGATTCTATTTCATAGCACAATGATTACATTAGAAAAGAACAAAAAGTGAGATGTGATGGCTCATTCCTGTAATCTAAGTACTTGAGAAGCCAGCCTATACTATAGAGTGAGACCCCCATCTCAGAAAAGATGGTAGTAGGGGTCAGGGGAGGTGGGATGAGCATGTGCATAGTGCTTCAGAATCAAGGTTTTTATCAGATGCATACTCTATACAGGAAACATTTTGTAAAATGGGTTCAACTTCTAGAACTGAAAAAAGTGGAAACAGTGTAGAATAGTAATAAAGTGCTTCAGTAATAGAGCACTTAACCTAGTAAGAACAAAGGGACCTCAAAAAATGAAGTCACATCTTAGGTGACATAAATAGAAAATAACTATAGGACAAGTGACAAACTAAGAAAACTATAGGGAAAAAATACACAAAATACACATGAAGAAGGGAAACATACACACTACCACCACCAGGAACAACAACAAAATAACAAGAATCAACAGTCATTGGTCATTAATATCTGTCAACATCAATGGACTCAATTCCCCAATTAAAAGACACAGGCTAGGGGCTGGAGAGATGGCTTAGCAGTTAAGACCACTGACCACACGGGGCGTGGTGGCGCACACCTTTAGTTCCAGCACTTAGGAGGCAGAGGCAGGTGGATTTCTGAGTTTGAGGCCAGCCTGGTCTACAGAGTGAGTGCCAGGACAGCCAAGGCTACACAGAGAAATCCTGCCTGGAAAAACCAAAAAAAAAAAAAAAAGACCACTGACCATTCTTCCAAAGGTCCTGAGTTCAAATCTCAAATCGTAGCAACCACATGATGGCTCACAACCATCCGTATCAAGATCTAACTCTCTCTTCTCGAGTGACTGAAGACAACTACAGTGTACTTAGACATAATAAATAAATAAATATTTTTTAAAAGGCACAGGCTAACAACTGGATAGTGAACAGGATCCACACTTTTGCTGAATACAAAAAATACACCTCAGCAACAAAGACATTACCTTAGAATAAGGGGCTGGAAAAAAAAGTTTTCCAAGCAAACAGACCCAAGAACATCAACTTTACAAAGTACCCACAGAAAATACTTTTGGGAGATGGTGCTCAAATCCAGGGTCTAGTGATTGCTAGTCAAACAAACGACAACCACAGCCTGATGGTACTTTCTTATTATTATAACCTGTTTCCTTCTGTTATCCCTTATAGCTAAGCCTCTTTCTTCCTTCTTTCCTTCCTTCCTTCCTTCCTTCCTTCCTTCCTTCCTTCCTTCCTTTCTCTCTAAGGTAAACTGTGTTATATTGGGGTTTTTGTTGTTTTTTTCCTGTCTCTTTTTCCCCCCAAGACAGGGGGGAAAGTCTATTAAACAGGTGTTACTCTGACTGTCCTGGAACTTGCTCTGTAGAAAAGGCTGGCCTCAAACACAAAGTTCTGCCTGCTTCTGCCTCCTGAGTGCTGGAATTAAAGGTCCATGCCACCAGTGCTCAGCTAGTTCTTCTCTCTAGAATTTTTTGTAATTAAAACTTTTTTCATATAATATATTTTGATCATATTATTTTTTTCTGTCTCAACTCCTCCCAGATGCTACCCACCTCCCTACCTATCCAACTTAATGGCCAGATAGATAAATAGATAGAGAGGCAGACAGACAGATATATAGATATAGATATATAGAGAGATGGATATATATATATATATATATATATATATATATATATAAACAAAAAATCAGTAAGACAAAAATTAAACAAGCAAAAATTCCCTTCCCCCCCAAAAAAAACCCACAGAGTCTGTTTTGTATTGACCAACATGCATGGTGCATGCCATAGAGTGTTGTTGATATCCAGTGACACTCCATTAGAGAAAACTGATTTTTTTCCCCTTTTCTAGCAGGCATCAGTTGCAAATAGCTTCTTGATTAGAAGTAGGACTCTGTCCTCCTCCTTTTTACAGTACTGGGACTTTGTTTGTCCTTGAGCCTGCTATCACAGCCTGTGAGTATCAATCCTGTTACATCTGGATCACATTGTTTTCTTATCCACTACCACTGACCCTTACAGTCTTTCTGCCACCTCTTCCACATAAGCCATGCTCTACTTGACAAAGAACACTCAGCGTAAGAACTCTTTTGTTGTGGTTACTGTGGCCACCAAAGGCTATGTATATCTACTTAAACTGTAATTCAATTAATAAATGAATTTCTACTTGCTGAGAACAATATATTAGGCACTGTGGTTTCCTAACTATAAACAATGTAAACTGCACAAAATTATAGCCAGCCCTTAATATCTAGATCTGCATATGTATTCAAGGAGCTTTAAAATATTTGTAAAAGACCAGGAGCAGTAGATCAGGCCTGTGTGAAGCAGGAGAATCACTTGAGGCCTGGACTTCCCAATCATCCTGAACAACAGGAAGCTGTGTAATTCATCAGAAAATGAATGCAACTAGAGTTCATCACATTAAGCAAATTAAGTCAGTTTCAAAAGACATACATTGTATAGCAGTGGTGGCTCACAACTTTAGCTGCAGCTCTTGAGAAGCAGAGCCAAGCAGATCTCTGTGAGTTCTAAGGTCAGCCTGGTCTACATAGAGAGTAGTTCCAGGACAGTCAGGGCTACAAAGAGAGATCTTGTCTCAAAAAACAAATGTGTTTCCTGTCATTAATGGGTCTTAGACTTTATAGATGTACAAAATCATCTGTGTACTGATGACATGAAAGTAGAAACAAGCAGTTTGGCACACGCCTTTATCCCAGCACTCTGGAGGCAGAGGCAGGCGAATTTCTGAGTGAGTTCAAGGCCCACAGAGTGAGTTCTAGAACAGCCAAAGCTACACAGAGACCCCATGTTATGTTATCTAATTAATTAATTAATTAAACAAACTAAAAACAGGAAAAATAAAATGTATAGGAGGACTGCATAGATTATACAAACTCTTAAATTTTATATAAAGAACGTGAGCAGTGGAGGATTAGGAGAATCCTCCACATATACCAAAAGTTGCTTACAAAAGAGATCAGTCAAAAGGTTAATAAAACCAAAAGATAAATAATTAAGTCTCCACACAAGGTATTTTTAACTTTCCATTCCTAACAGAATTCACTAGCTATTTAGAGAATTAGTAAACAAAATCTCACAATTAGGCATTATGGTATTTTCATAGTAACAGAAAAACAAGAGGCTTATCTGAATTCTCATGTGAATTTTCAAATCAGCAACAAAAATCAACATCAAGTGTTTCTAAGGGACCAGAGGCATACAGCTCAGTGGCAGAGTATATGCTTAGCATGTCTGAAGGGCTTCATCTTTAACACACACACACACACACACACACACACACACACACACACACAAACTAATCATGATCATTTTAAAAATTAAGGACATAACTGATAATACCGTTGCTATCTTTGTATACAATATGAATGAAACACACAAGTTATTAGGTTTTGATAGATTCATTCAATAAACATTTAACAATAGCTAACAAGACATACTTCCCTCCCTTAAGGAACTTACAATCATTTTCACACATGGTATATGTTGATACACATCCTCCAATCAACCAAGTTTTCAAAGTTATGCCATCTTAAAATGATAGTAACACACTCTAACTTTATAATTGATTGAAATATGGCATAAAGAAGTTAACTTGCGGGCTGGAGAGATGGCTCAGCGGTTAAGAGCACTGACTGCTCTTCCAAAGGTCCTGAGTTCAAATCCCAGCAACCACATGGTGGCTCACAACCAT
>NC_034613.1:87100482-87102952 GCF_900095145.1 Mus pahari
TTCCAGGACAGCCAGGGCTATACAGAGAAACCCTGTCTCGAAAAAACAAAATAAAATAAAATAAAATAAAATAAAATAAAATAAAATAAAATAAAATAGAATAAAACCACAGCAGCAGTGGGGGTGCTGTTTGTTTCTGAGACAGGGTCTCTCACTATGTAGCTTTGGCTAGCCCAGGAATTGCTATATAGACCAGCTAGTCTTACAGAGATCTGCCTGCCTCTGCCACCCAATTGCTGCGATTAACCATTTGTTGCAGAAAATCTGACACCTTCTTCTGACATCTGCAAGCACCAGGCACACAGATAATGCACAGACATGCAATCAAAATACCCTTACATGGAAAATGAAAATAAGTGAATCTTTTCTAAATTAATTTCATCTATTTCTTTATACAGTTTAATGTGTCTACTAGAGTATCTTAAATTAAATATGTAGCTCATTAATTTCTACTAGACAGGGCTGGTATTGCATACAACTATATTCAAGGTTTTTTAATACAATTTTGGCAGATTCATTTTATATCCTAAGGGGGCCTCAAATTCACTATGTAGTTCAGGATACCCTTAAACTCACAATCCTCCTGTTAGCATCTGGAAGTGATGAGATTACAAGTATACACGACCACAACCAGCTCTATTTTCTAAAGACTTTATGGAATAAACAATCATAAATACATCAGTAAAAGAAAATATAAACTTGGATATTATAATAATAAATCACAAGGGCATTTATATAACAACAAACTAAAGAAGTTAAAAATCCAAAGAAAGGAAAATAAGAATTTGTCTCCAAACTAACCATAAGAAAAGGTATTATGTGGAGCTTGTGCTGTTTGGTTACTCAAAGCATGGTCTCATTATACTGCCTAAGATGGCCTCAAACTAGCCTCCTATCTTGCAGGAATTGCTTGTGTGTGTGTGTGTGTGTGTGTGTGTGTGTGTGTGTGTGTGTGTGTGTCTGTGTCTGTGTCTCTGTGTGTCTCTGTGTGTTTGCGCACACATGTGGTGCACTTGTAAGTGCACATGTGTAGCATGTCACCAGTATAGAGGTCAGAAGACAATCTTCCGAACTGGTTCTCTCCTTGTACCACATGGGTCCCAGGGATCAACTCAGGTCATCAGGCTTGGTGGCAAGCATCTTTACTGGCTAAGCCATCTCACCTGCCCTTACAGTTACTTTTTTTAAACAGTAAATAAAATTTAAATTTCTTAAAGATAAACTTCTTGATAGCCCTGAAGTTGAATGGCTTGTGGATGACAGCATTTTTTCTGAAAAAAATCATTTTACAAGCAGAACATACAATACTTTGTTGCCTTGATACTACAGAAGCAAATATACTCGTTCCTCAAACCCCTGCCCTAGAGGCAAGCTAACTGCCCTTATTCAGGCCTTACAATTAGGACAAGATAAGATCTTAACCAGCCACATCATCTCCAAGAATAAGTTTATATTGTTAGCTGCCCATCTGCTTGCAACAACTTCTTAAATGAACTTTGTTGTTGTTGTTGTTGTTGTTGTTGTTTTTTTTTTTTTTTTGGTTTTTCGAGACAGGGTTTCTCTATGTAGCCCTGGCCGTCCTAGAACTCACTCTGTAGACCAGGCTGACCTCGAACTCAGAAATCCGCCTGCCTCTGTCTCCAAAGTGCTGGGATTACAGGCGAACGCCACCACTGCCCGGCTTAAATGTACTTTTAACACAGTATTTTTCAGGTTAAACAGTATGATTCCGCATCTCCTAAAATTCCTGGGAAAAGCTATAGATTATGACCAGAAAATAAGCTATGGATTGTCAATTTGGTTTCCTTACACTAGCTCATAAAAGGTTCCAAATTCTGATTATTTCTGGTCCATACATGAGGAGAACTGGAGCACTGAGTACTCTGAAGAGACAAACTGCATTGCTGGCCCTCTAGTCCAGGGCTTATACATGTGGAAGGCAAACACTGCCACAGAGCTCTCTCCCAACTTGTTTTCGTTTTGTTTGGTTTTGCTTTGGGAAACAATATTTGAGGTATTGCTCCAGCCTCAGTCTTACAAATGCTGGGATTATTGGTCAGGTGTGGTGTTTGACACTTGCACTCTGGAAGCTGAGGTAGGAAGGCTGCAAGTTTGAGGATAGCCTGGGCTACATAAAGTTCTAGGTCAGCCTGAGACACAGAGTAAAAACTCTGTCTCAAGAAGCCAACCATGGCTGGGTGGTGGTGGCTCACGCCTTTAATCCCAGCACTTGGGAGGCAGAGGCAGGTGGATTTCTGAGTTGGAGGCCAGCCCAGTCTACAGAGTTCCAGGACATCCAGGGCTACACAGAGAAACCCTGTCGGGGGGGAGCCAAAAAGGGGCTCTCCCAGTCTCTTTGGCCTCGGAAGGTAGAAGCAACAGGACAAAAGGAACGCCCTCCTTTGGAAAGCATCCCAATAACAGACACACCTTATACCACTGGTCACCGTGGCTCGAAGGACGACCACTA
>NC_034613.1:87103575-87119668 GCF_900095145.1 Mus pahari
GGCACACCTTGTACCACCGGTCGCCATGGCTCGAAAGACGACCACTATCAGAAGTCGAGCCGTGGCAAACGCGGCTACCCCGCCAAGCGCAAGAGAAAGTATAACTGCAGTGCCAAGGCTAAGAGATGAAGTACCGCAGAGACTAGGCAGATGAGGCACCTAAAAATTGTCTATGGAAGATTCAGACATGGATTCCATAAAGGAACAAACAACAACCTAAACCCAAATTGGCAGCCGTTGCAGCAACCAGTTCATCTCGAGGATTTCAATCAGTCATAAAATAAATGTTATCATACAAAGCTTGCTTACCTTTAAAGTCCATCAAGTAAAGGTCAGAAACGCGGTCCATTTTTTTAAATGTCTGGCCCCAGCCTATGGAACACGAATATATTTTAATATTCTGTCCTTAAGTCTCTAATTTCTCAAAAAGACACTTCTGCCAGACAACTATACCCATTACTTATTACCTGAAAGTGCAGGGACTTTGAGGAAGCTGCAAATCCAGGAGAAAGTTGTTAAAGAGGGAGACGTCTGCTCTCCCACACGCGAAATGCTTGCTCGCAGCTCGCGTCTTGCAGCTGCGTCTCGCAGTTCCGGTCTCGCGTCTGGTCTCGCGTCTGGCGTCTCTGTCTCTGGGGGCCCGAAGCCGAAGCTGGAAAGAGAGATTCCCGCTTTACCAGAGAGTCACGCTCTGTGATTGGTCTGTCTGTCACACAGTGCCCCGCCCTCGTCGTGCAGACAGACTGAGTCATGCTCTGTGATTGGTCTGATTCAGTGTTCAAAAACTCTCGTGCGCATCCCATGGGCCCCCTCGCTCTTGGTTGCGGTTTTTTTGGCGCCTTCTTTCCCGCTCTTGCACATCTTTCCGCTAACGGTCACTGAATAGGAGCCTAGCTTTCCGGTGTGGCTCTGCCTTCCATACTCCCCGCCACCACGCATCATTTAAATGACTAACTTCCGCTGCCCACAAACCTCTCGTTCCAAAGATATTGCCTCAAAGCATCTCTAAGAAGTATCGTCAAATGTCCGTTTCTTCTAAAACCTGGGCTGCAGATGTGGGGTCCCGAGTTCGATAACACACACACACACACATATACAAGATGAACGAAACCACCTGACAAGACTGGAGCACTTGCTATCCACTAAACCTCTCACCTGCTGAAACTACAGCCTCCAGTGTGCCTCACACGCTCCTCTGGAGAGCAAAGCTCCCCGCCTCTGCTACTCGTCAAAAGCCGCTCCCGGTTGGCCTTTATGGTATATTGATCCTCCGCCTTGGAATCCTGTCTAGATTCTCTATATTGGCTAAAACCAACACGAGACTATCAGGACAAGATCTATGATGTAAGACCAAAAGTGCACTGCCGTTCAAGGAAAGGACAGATGGCTAGGATTACAGAAAGAAAATAACAAGTATTCACACACATGTGCACTACAAAGAAAGCGGAGGAATAGTAGACAGCGCTGCTCAGTGTTTCAAACTGGCGAGGTATCCCAACACAGTACTACAGGCTTGTAAAGTCTCGGCGGTCAGAGGCTAAAGCAAGAGAATCCCTTGAGCCCGGGCATTCTGGATCACCTGGGAAGCATAGCCAAACCCCAGCAAAGAAATAAGTAAGTCGTGTCAAAATTCAGAAAAATGAGAAATTGTGCACTCCAGTCAGGGAGGCACGGAGAATAACTACAGACCTTCACATCTCCCTCCATTCCTCTGAGTCTCAATCCCCCAGGCCCATTTCCAGTTCTGTAGCAGACCACCTGCTGTTGCCTCTCCTCACTCTCTACCTCTCTCTCCCATTTCCAAAGGGACTAAGCAAATCCCCCGCAGAAAACTGTACTTTCATTCCTCCTGTGGACAGCTTCACCCCGCCCTCCTAGCCCATCCCCATTCCTAAATGGCAGCTCCCAATACCTAGAAAAACGTTTTTGCCCAGAATCCCCAGTGGACATCATACCTATCAGGATCCCAGAATGTCCTAGGAGGCAGCACACAACAATCACACTCTCCTAAGAACCGGAGAGGGCAGCAGAAACCAAAGAACAAACACCCAAGCAACAAGGACCAGACCAGAGAGCAGCACGTATGTAGCTGCTTGGATTACTGGGGGCTAGGACGATTCCACGACAGACTCTTACCCTGGAATTTGCCTAATGTGCTTTAAATCAGGCTTGTATGCTTACTTTGGGGTCTCTCTATCTTGGTAATGGGAGACTCTAGCATGCTGGACTAAACATTCTTTGCGTTTACATACTATTTGAGTCTGGGGTATCGTTCTTCAGTGAATCATGGATTCTTACATTACGAATGCTAATTGTGTTCCCCAAAAAACTGTTTGCACAAGAGGGTCTGCGCATAGCCGTGCGTGGGTGGCACACGCCTTTAATCCCAACACTCGGGAGGCAGAGGCAGGCAGATTTCTGAGTTCGAGGCCAGCCTGGTCTACAAAGTGAGTTACAGGACAGCCAGGACTACACAGAGAAACCCTGTCTCGAAAAAAAAAGAAAAAGAAAAGAAAAGAAAAAAAGAAAGAAAAAGAAAAAGAGGGTCTGCACATAGTTTCTGGGAAACTGCCCCCCCCAGGTGGTTCTAACTGGTAAATAAAGATGGCAGCAGCTAGTTGCTGGAGAAGACAGACAGAGGTGGGATTTTAGGATTTCCCTGTCTTGGGACTGGGAGGAGAAGAGAGAGAGATCCGCCATGCGTGGCGACACAGCCATTGCAGTACATTGAACTCCATAGAGACAGCACCGGGGCAAGCGAGAGCCAGACGAGCACTGGGCGACTCTGCCTCGCGGAGGAAAATCAACTAAACATGGGCAAAGGAGATCCTAAGAAGCCGAGAGGCAAAATGTCCTCATATGCATTCTTTGTGCAAACCTGCCAGGAGGAGCACAAGAAGAAGCACCCGGATGCTTCTGTCAACTTCTCAGAGTTCTCCAAGAAGTGCTCNGAGAGGTGGAAGACCATGNCTGCTAAAGAAAAGGGNAAATTTGANGATANGGCAAANGCTGACAAGGCTCGTTATGAAAGAGAAATGAAAACCTACATCCCCCCAAAGGGGAGACCAAAAAGAAGTTCAAGGACCCCAATGCACCCAAGAGGCCTCCTTCGGCCTTCTTCTTCTGTTCTGAGTACCGCCCCAAAATAAAAGGAGAGCATCCTGGCTTATCTGTTGGCGATGTTGCAAAGAAACTAGGAGAGATGTGGAACAACACTGCAGCAGATGACAAGCAGCCCTAGGACAAGGAGGCTGCCAAGCTGAAGAAGTACGAGAAAGATATTGCTGCCTACAGAGCTAAAGGAAAACCTGATGCAGCGAAAAAGGGGGGTGGTCAAGGCTGAAAAGAGCAAGAAAAAGAAAGAGGAAGATGATTAGGAGCAGGAAGAGGATGAGGAAGAAGAGGAAGAGGAGGAAGATGAAGAAGATGATGATGATGAATAAGTTGGTTCTAACGCAGTTATTTTTCTTGTCTATAAAGCATTTAACCCCCCTGTACACAACTCTCTGCTTTTAAAGAAAAAAATTGAAACGTAAGGGCTGTGTAAGATTTGTTTTTAAGTGCCGGGAGTCATGAAACACACCGTTAATCCCAGGCAGAGGCAGGCGGATTTCTGAGTTCGAGGCCAGCCTGGTCTACAAAGTGAGTTCCAGGACAGCCAGGGCTACACAGAGAAACCCTGTCTCAAAAAACAAAAAAAAAAAAGATTTGTTTTTAAACTGTACAGTGTCTTTTTTTGTATAATTAACACACTACCGAATGTGTCTTTAGATAGCCCTGTCCTGGTGGTATTTTCAGTAGCCACTAATCTTGCCTGGTACAGTCTGGGGGTTATAAATTAAAGCAGGTTCTTGTTAGTACACAGCACAAATTAGTTATATATGGGGACAGTAGTTTGGTTTTTGTTTTTTGTTTTGGTTTTATTTTTTTCATCTTCAGTTGTCTCTGATGCAGCTTATATGAAGATAATTGTTGTTCTGTTAACTGAATACCACTCTGTAATTACAAAAAAAAAAAAAATGTGGCCTTTTTGTTGACATTCTGGATGCTTCTAAGTAAATACAATTTTTTATTAAAAAATAAATAAAAAGAAAAGTGTGGAGAGAGGAGAGACAGAGTCTGCCGTGGAGTACATAGACAAGGAGCACCCTGGCTCTGGGCCAAGAAAACGTGGCCCACATGGCTGACTAATGGGAGTTAAGAGCAGCCAAGATGGAACATGGGAATTAGTAAGTAGTAACTCGGAATTATTGGCAGAGGTAGATTCTAGCAGCATGGAGGCTAGGCAGTCACCCAGCTATTGTGCAGCTTAAGGTTTGTTAAAATATAAAGGCTCTGTGTGGGGTGGGGGAGTTCATTCAAGAGCATAAGCCACTGAGGCCAGTAGTCTCTGAGTGTGAAGACCAGTAGGTCTCTGGGGTTTGTTTTGGTTTTTGGTTTATGGAGACAGGGTTTCTCTGTGTAGTTTTTGGATGTCCTGGAACTCACTCTGTGGACCAGGCTGGCCTCGAACTCAGAGATCCTCCTGCCTCTGCCTCCCATGTGCTAGAATGAAAGGGATGTGCCACCACTGCCCAGCTATTTTATTTTCTTCTTTAAAGCAAGAATTTGAAAAGACTGAAAGTTCTTTAGTTCCAGGATAGTTTAGCCCAGCAGTTTAAGAGCACCAGCTAATTTCCAAAGAACCTAGATAGCTCACTTCTAGCTCTAACTCCAGGGCATCGAAGTCCATATTCTGGCCTCCACAGGCATTATACCCACATGGCACACATAAATGCAGGCAAAACACTCACACACATAAAATAACTATAATATTTCAATTCATAAATTTGTAGTTCCAAGGCATGTTTCTGTTGCTTTTGCTCTTATCAAATCTGATGTTTTGAACCTGACTTTAATGTAATCCAGGTACTCTATGCTAGGCCAACACCCTACCCTCTGACCTACATCTTCAGTACCTCCTATCAAGTCAAAACTACCTATTGCCTGTCTAGCAGACTCACAGAAAGTTTATATATCCTATTGTGGTACTTTGAATATGTTTGGCCCATGGGACGTGGCACTATTAGAATGTGTGGCCTTTTTGGAGGAAGTATGTCACTGTGGGGGTGGGCTTTGAGACCTCCTAGCTTCCTGGAAGACAGTCTTTTCCTGGTTCCCTTTGGATCAAGATGCAGAACTCTTTTTTTTTTAATTTTTAAAAGCTTTATTTATTTATTATATGTAATTACACTGTAGCTGTCTTCAGACACTCCAGAAGAGGGTGTCAGATCTTGTTACAGATGGTTATGAGCCACCATGTGGTTGCTGGGATTTGAACTCAGGACCTTTGGAAGAGCAGTCGGGTGCTCTTACCCACTGAGCCATTTCACCAGCCCAAGATGCAGAACTCTTAGCTCCTTCTTTAGCACTATGTCTGCCTGGATGCTGCCATGATTCCTGCCATAATGATAATGGACTGAACCTCTGAACCTTGAAGCCAGTCCCAATGAAAGGTTGACCTTTATAAGAATTGCCTTGGTCATGGTGTCTCTTTACAGCAAAGAAACTCTAAGACACCCAACTAGCTTCAAATGGTTTTAGGTGGCATAGAATACATAAATAAACTTGCCTCTGGGGATGGCGAGATGGCTCAGCAGGTAAGAGCACTGACTACTCTTCTGAAGGTCCTGAGTTCAAATCCCAGCAACCACATGGTAGATCACAACCACCCATAATGAGATGTGACGCCCTCTTCTGGCATGTCTAAAGACAGCTACAGTGTACTTATGTATAATAATAAATCTTTAAACAAACAAACAAACAAACAAGCTTGCTTCTACCTTATACATACACAATGCCTGCAAGTAAAAAAAAAAAAAAAAAAAAAACTTGTACTGAAATCTCCATTAAGACACCACACAGGCTCCAGATTTGCAGACAAACCAAATATCAACACATTAGTAAGCATGTGGCAGACCCTGGCTTCCATCCAAAGTTCCCCAAAACAATTTTTTTGTCATTAGCAAGGCTCTGAGTTTCTCATCATGTGATAGAGCCTTATGTGGCATTTTTTAAGCCCTGTGCATCTCAATCAGCTTTGGGGTGGAAGATCATAAGCAGAGACCTAGGCTCCTATTCTGAAAACATTAACAAAGTTCCCTCCTAACTCTGACAGTATCAGAAGCCATCATTATATATCATGGGGGGGATGGGATATCTAAACTAATTTCTTTACCCTCTTCAAATTTCTCTGCATCTAGCCCTGCATGAAAGTCCAGTATTCAGAAGGCAAAGCATTTGAAGCCAGAATGAGACTCTGGGCTTTGGGTTTGGGGGGGTGTTTGTTTGTTTGTTTGTTTGTGGTTCTGGTTTTTGTTATATTTTGGTTTGGTTTCTACATTTAGAGAACACAAAACAGTGAAGAAAGAGAAGACAGAAAACAGCATTCCTGCCTTTGCCTGCTGTTTTGCTTCCAAAAATGGTCAATTATAATCTAAAAATATAGCACTGGAAACTTCTTAAATAATTTATAGTTTTTGGTTGCTTTTATTAAAGAAGTTTATAATAAACATTGCCATAATTCTTCTAGACTCTTTTGTGCATAATTTATAAATTATCTTTATCATAGATGTGAATATAGAAAAAATACATAGTGTGTAGGGTCCAGAACTGTCCACAGTTTTAATTATCCACTGGAGGCTTTGGAATGTAGTCTCTACGGATAAGGGGACTACGGTACTGTGATTAATGCCCCAGCTTCCATATCTTCCTAGAGTTAACTAAATCCTCATGTATCACGCAATGTATAGCCTTGTGCTCTTAGAGTCCAGTTGTTTCCATCCAACCTAATTTCATCATCCACAAAATGGGAATAAAAGTAGTTCTAGACTTCTGCTTCAATGAATAATGTACATTTAAAATGTAGAATCGGGATGCAAATAGAATGCAGTAAATAACAACTGTCAGCTCCCATTATCATTTCCCATCTCCTGGTTAGTGAATTAAAGGCTTCCTAATGCCATCACCACATCTAGATTTCTTTTTTTTTTTTTTTAAGATTTATTTATTCTTATATGTAAGTACACTGTAGCTGTCTTCAGACATTCCAGAAGAGGGCGTCAGATCTCATTATGGATGGTTGTGAGCCACCATGCAGTTGCTGGGATTTGAACTCAGGACCTTTGGAAGAGCAGCCAGTGCTCTTACCCGCTGAGCCATCTCACCATTCCCCCACATCTAGATTTCTAATTCAACTGTACCTTCTTCATTAATAGACAAGCAGGCAAATAAACAATGCATCTTAGAGGTTTTTTGTTTGGGGTTTTTTTTGGTTTTTTTGTTTGTTTGTTTGTTTGCTTGCTTGCTTGTTTTGCCTGTCAGCCTTGAACTTTATCGTGGTTGTCGTCTCGGGCCTTGACTGCGTACTTGCGCAGTGGGTACAACCGCTCTTTCTGCTGCTGCTTCTTGGCCTTCAGCTTCTCCTCGTGTTTGGCGAGGCAGCGGCGCGTGGCTCTCTAGTCTTCTTGGGTCGCAGGTCCAGGGGCTTGTACTTCTTGCTCTTGTAGAATTTCCTGAGGTTTTCTTTATTATTATTATTATTAGATATTTTCTTTATTTACATTTCAAATGTTATCCCCTTTCCTAGTTTCCCCTCTGAAAATCCCCTTTTCTCTCCCCAACTCCCTGCTCCCCAACCCACCCACTCCCGCTTCCTAGCCCTGGCATTCCCCTATACTGGGGCATAGAACCTTCACAGGACCAAGGGCATCTCCTTCCACCGATGCCCACTAAGGCCATCCTCTACTACATATGCAGCTGGAGCCAAGGGTCCCTCTTTGGTTGATGATTTAGTCCCTGGGAGCTCTGGGGGTTAGTTCATATTGTTGTTCCTCCTAGGGGGCTGCAAACCCCTTCAGCTCCTGGGTACTTTGTCTAGCTCCTTCATTGGGGATCCTGTGCTCCGTCCAATGGATGACTGTGAGCCTCCACTTCTGTATTTGTCAGGCACTGGCAGAGCCTCTCAGGAGACAACTATATCAAGCTCCTGTCAGCAAGCTCTTATTAGCATCTGCCATAGTGTCTGGGTTTTCTTTTTGAGTCTGGTTAAGGACATTGAGGACTCCGGCGATGAATTTGCATACGACTCCTATCTTGGAGAGCCTCCTGTCACTTTGGCGACGCGAAGCTGAGACAATTCAACCTTCAGATCATCCAGTTGTTGCTGCAGCTCCTCCTCCTTCTTGCCATGCAGGTCCCGAGCTTTAATCTTGGCCATTTCTGCGTTATTTAAGGCTGAGGACGCCTGTTCGAGAGCCATCTTAGAGCTCTTAACTCAGTAATTATTTAATGCTAGGAAAGGTATACAGGGGGCTGGAGAGATGGCTCAGTAGTTAAGAGCACTGGCTGCTCTTTCAAAGGACCCAGGTTCAATTCACTCACAAATGTCTGTAACTCCAGTTCCAGAGGATTTAACACCCACACACAAACATACATGCCAACAAAACTCCAATGCATACAAAATAAATAAAAAGTCTTTTTTTTGAGACAGAGTTTCTTTGCATAGCTTTGACTATCCTAGAACTCACTCTGTACACCAGGAGGGCCTCAAACTCACAGATCTACCTGCCTCTGCCTCCCAAGTGCTGGGATTAATAAATCATTTTTTAAAAAAGAAAAGGTATACAGAAATCATGTATTGGTTAATATTAAATGTAAACAGGACTGATATAATGTCAGAGATCACACTGCACTCTAGAAGGATCAGTGAATAAAAGAAAATGCACAAAAAAGATAGAAATTTGTATATTTGCATGAGTATCTCCAATTGTTTTTTACTTACTATGACCTCTTTAGATGCTACACTAAGTATGCCATAGATTTTCCCTTGTCCTATTCTAGAACAAGGAAATTCTATAATTTATCTGTCCTATAATTTAACAAAATGTTGTGGAAATAGTGAAATACATAGTACCACAAATGAGTGGACACCTTGAACTCTAAAATGAGAGCATGAAAAAGATTTTCATTAACTGAATGGATTCAAAGAGAGTACGTGAGCAAGAATGCCAACCAATTCACAAGGTCTCATGGCCCCCTGTTAACAGAATAAAAAGATTCTCAGAATAAGCATGCAATGATAGTCAGAAAATTTCTAAAAGCAAATTATCAACAGTATGAGAAAGGCCAGTTTGTTCTTCCAGATAATAAAACTGCTGTGAGTTAAATTATATGATAATAGTGTAAATAGATAAAAGAACAGAATAGAAAGCTAGGTGTGATGGTACATACCTTTCATCCCAGCACTGGGGAAGCAGAGGCAGGTGGACATCTGAGTTCAAGGCCAGCCTGGTCTACATATTGAGTTCCAGGACAGCTAGGACTACACAGAGAAACCCTGTCTCAAAACAAACCAAAAAAAGAAAAAAAAGAAAAGAAAAAACAAATAAACAAAAAACGAAAGAAGGAAGGAAGAAAGAAAAAAGACAAAAAAGAAAGGAAGGAAGGAAGGAAAAACAGAAAAGAAAAATGGTCTGTAAATAAACAAACCCAAATATATACAGTATAGAAACTATTTAAATCTGTAGGGTAAAGAATCATTCAAAAAAAAAGTTGAAACAACTGCATAGCCATTTCTTTTCTTTATGAAGGCAAATAAAACAACATTAATCAAGATCCTTACTATTTAACGAACCAAATTAAATTCTAGAGCATGATCTAGAGCCAGAAACACAAAGGAAAATAATAGGAAGGAGCGTATTTGGGGGGATATTGTCCTGCTGCGGTTTTGTTTGTTTGTTTGTTTGTTTTGTTTTTCAACCATGAGGATTAAACCTAGGACCTCACACATGCTCTAGGCTCAGCCCTGGTAAATTGTTGTTCTTTCTATTTCTGAGATAAGCTTTCACTGTATAGCCATGGCTGGCTGGAATTCATGATGATGATGATGATGATGATGATGATGATGATTATTATTAGTCTAGGCTTGCCTCAAATTCACAAAGATTTGCCTGCTGGGGTTAAAAGCATGTGCCCAGCATGCCTTGGCCCCAAATAAGTTTCAGAAATACTAAAAATAAATCCTTACAAATGGCAAAATAAACAAAGGGGAAAGAAGAAAAGATTTTACAATATATACGTGTATAATTGTCATTTCCAAGGCTTACTGCCACTGTCTGCTCACAGCCATACAGTCTAATCTAGACCTAGTATGTTTTCAGCCTCTGAGATGTGCTGCTCAATAAGCTCGCCCTTTCTAGCTCTATCTGCAAACTCTGGATTTGACTGAGAAACCCTGCCTCAAAAAAATTAGGTGGAAGGGCTATTGAGCATGATTTCTTTCTTTCTTTTTTTTTGTATTTTTTTATTGAATATTTTCTTCATTTACAATTCAAATGCTATCCCAAAAGTCCCTTATACCCTCCCCCCCACCCGAGCATGATTTCTAACATTAACTTTGGGGCCTATGCATGAATGCATGACCACATATATTTGCACCCACACATGTGTATGTCTATACATATGCACAACATGCATGTACAAATGCACATGAGAAAAGAAAAAATAGGAAATAATTTTAAAAATGTAAAAACATATAAAAAGGCTAACAAGATAGCTCAGCTGGGGCTGGAAAGATGGTTCAGTGGCTAAGAGCACTGGCAGCTCTTCCAGAGGTCCTTAGTTCAAATCCCAGCAACTACTTGGTGGCTCACAACCATCTGTAATGAGATCCTATGCCCTTTTCTGGAGTGTCTGAAGACAGCTACAGTGTACTTACATAATAAATAAATCTTTTTTAAAAATAAAAGACAGCTCAGCTGGTTAAGGTGCTTGTCCTGCAAGCCCAGAGACCTGAGTTCAATCCCTAGACCTCACATAAATGTGGAAGGAGAGAACCAACTCCACAAATTGCCTTCTCGCTCCCACAGACATGCTGTGGCATGAAGGCTCACACACATATCATGCACATACAGTCAACAATAATAAATAAAATGTTAGATATTAAAACAAAATTTTATCGAGAAGATAAGCACTTAGCTAAAATTACATTCATGTCGGAATCATGTCTCGAAGAGTAGTACTGAAATGCCCATGTGTCTACCTTTGAGTAGTGGAATTTAGGAGAATTCTCTCCTTTTCAACAACTGAGAATCAGACCCAGGGTTTCATGTATGATTCATGTATGACAGGCAAAGCACTGCCACTGAGTACACCCTTGGCCTACCTTTTATTCATATTTTTCTGAAACCTTAGTCTCTCTACAATGGGGATTTTTGTAAAGACTTATTTCTTTGTTTTATGTATATGGGTGCACTGTCGCTGTCGCTGTCTTCAGACGCACCAGAAGAGGGCACCAGAGCTCATTATAGATGGGCCACCAGGTGGTTGCTGGGAATTGAACTTAGGACCTCTGGAAGAACAGCCAGTGCTCTTAACCACTGAGCCATCTCTCCAGCCCCCATGAACACTTGTTTTTATCATTAAAAGAAAAAGTTAAGTTAATGTTCACAAGGAAAAAAAAAACACACAGAAAGATGAAGTTTTTATCTGATTGGCATATGTGTTCCCCAACAAAATAGGCGGCAAACTTAAGAATGAGAGTAGGAGGGGATGATTGACAAATACAAATGAGGTAAGGACAAGCAGTTTAAAAAAGCAAGCCAGCCGGGCGTGGTGGTGCACGCCTTTAATCCCAGCACTCGGGAGGCAGAGGCAGGTGGATTTCTGAGTTCAAGGCCAGCCTGGTCTACAGAGTGAGTTCCAGGACAGCCAGGGCTACACAGAGAAATCCTGNCTCGAAAAACAAACAAACAAACAAAAGAGCAAAACAAGAGAATTTTCTTTTCTTTCTTTCTTTCTTTCTTTCTTTCTTTCTTTCTTTCTTTCTTTCTTTCTTTCTTCTTTTTATGGTTTTTCGAGACAGGGCTTCTCTGTGTAGCTCTGCCTGTCCTAGAACTCACTTTGTAGACCAGGCTGGCCTCGAATTCAGAAATCCGCCTGCCTCTGCCCCCCGAGTGCTGGAATTAAAGGCGTGTGCCACCATGCCCCGCTACGAGAGCATTTTCAACCACATACATGTGTGACCATCATTAATGTGCTCAGTCATGTCCTCAACAATACTGGCTTGCGCCGGGCAGTGGTGGCGCATGCCTTTAATCCCAGCACTTGGGAGGCAGAGGCAGGTGGATTTCTGGGTTCAAAGCCAGCCTGGTCTACAGAGTGAGTTCCAGGACAGCCAAGGCTACACAGAGAAACCCTGTCTCAAAAAACTTAAAAAAAAATACTGGCTTGCACAGGTTAAACTGAAGCTATGAATGTTTGCATTCCTGCAGGGGCTGGAAGGGAATCTGGAGTTTTGACTGGAGAGTTGGAAGCATTTGCAAAATAGTGATACTAACAATATAAAAATGCAGGAATTTAGGTGGGTAAGAAAGCAAGCAAAGACTGAAAGAGCATGATGAAAAGAGAAGGTATGTGGGAGGGCTCCGTGATGTTTATGGAGGCATCACCTGACGTCAAAGGACTGTAGTGGGGTTATTTGAACAAGTGAGGGGGAGCACAGCAAGCTGTAGGTGAAGAACCTGTTTTGTTTCTCAAGACAGGGTTTCTCTGTATAGCCCTGGCTGTCCTGGAACTCACTTTGTAAACCAGGCTGGCCTCGAACTCAGAAATCCGCCTGCCTCTGCCTTCTGAGTGCTGGGATTAAAGGCGTGCGCCACCACACCCGATTTTTTGTCATTTTTTTTTATTATTGGTTTTGAAGAACCAGTTTGAATTAGTGATTTCAGAAGCCTCAATTCTGGCAAGCTCTATTGTCTGGCTACATGAGTGACATAATTTTAAAGATTTATTTATTTATTTTATGTATGAGTACACCATTGCTTTCTTCAGACACACCAGAAGAGGGCGTCAGATCTCATTACAGATGATTGTGAGCTACCATGTGGTTGCTGGGAATTGAACTCAGGACCTCTGGAAGAGCAGTCAGCGCTCTCAACTGCTGAACCATCTCTCCAGCCTGACACATAATTATATACATTTATAAGGTATAGTATAATCCTTCAATACACAATGTATACAATACATAATGATCAAATCAGGGTTATTAGCACCTCCAGCTGCTCAAACATGTGCCACGTCTCCTTGGTTTGTTTTTTTTTTGGGGGGGGGGAGGGGAAGGCTAGCCTTAAACTGGTGATACTCCTGCCTTTGTTTCCTGATGGTAAGATGCTAGAAATGTACCACCATGCCTACATAGTCTCTCTCAGATCTTTCCCTCTCCCTCAATCTTTCATCCCCTCTCTGTTAGTTTTCAGAGATAAGAGTCCCAGGGTATTGGTATGCTAGGCAAGAGCTCTACCACTTGAGCTACTACTCCTAGACCAACACCACTAATAATTTAAATTTATGTTAGCATAAACACATTTAAAATATACATATTAATTGGGTGCCCTGTGGTGATATGATACAGATATACCTGCTATAATGTTCAAAGTAAAGTAAATGAGTCTTAGATGTATACCCAAAGGGCAATCGAGTTGGTAGACTGGTGTCCTAGAAGGCACAAAACCAGGTACCATAGCACATGCCTATAATCCTAGCACTCAGGAGGCAGAGGTGAGAAGATCAGTTCAAAGTCATCCTTGGCTACATATAATAGCAAGATCAAGGGCAGCCTGTCTAAAAAATAAGTACTTAAAAAAGAAAAAAAAGAAAAAAACTTCAACCAAGGCTGGGGGCAGGGGAGAGAGAGCAGCAGAAAGAGAAAGCATGGGCCACCTGATGAGAGAGATGCTGTGAAACGCCAGTCTTGTGGTCATCATACTGACACAGAAACCATGTTTACCTGCAGAAGATCAAGCCCACAAGGTCAAATGACCTTCCAGCAGGCAGCACTAATTGAACTCGGGTGATTCACAAAGAAAGGAGAAGACAAAAAGAAACAAAGGAAGTGCTTAGCCTTGCAGGGACTTGATGTGGAGGGATACTCAGGGAGCCCAAGCCACTCCCTTGGAGGAAAAGTGTAGGCCAGAGGGGAGAAGAATTGTAAGGGGTGACAGGGAGGCAGGGCAGTGATTGGGAATGAATAAATAAAAATAAACAAGCCAAGCAAACAAGATATGAAGGTGGGGGGGGCAGGAGAGGCAAATTGGCTATGGGTAGTTTCAAGATATATTCCTTACAAGCATTAAATTATCAAAGAATAAACAAAAGTTTTTAAAGGGCTTTTTTTGTTTTTGTTTTTGTTTTTGTTTTTGAGATGGGGTCTTACTTTTGTAGCCCAGGCTGGTCTGAAACTGACTCTGCAGACCAGGCTGGTCTCCAACTCATACAGCACTAAACTCCTAAGCACTGCATTCAAGACAATAACACCACACCCAACTGAATCTAAATTAGTTTATATGTTAACATTAAAAGAATTAATTAGGGGGCTGGAGAAATGGATCAGTCATGAAGAGCAACTACTGCTCTTCCTGAGGACCTGAATTCAATTCTCAGCCCCCACATCAGATGGCTAACCCCAGGTCCAGGGGGGGTCTCACATCTCTGACCTCTATGGGCTCTTGCATTCGTCCACAGGTACCCACAGGTACCCACCCCGCCACACACAGAGACATAATTAAAATAATAAAAATCTTTTCAAAGCTGGGCGTGGTGGCGCACACCTTTAATCCCAGCACTTGGGAGGCAGAGGCAGGCGGATTTCTGAGTTCGAGGCCAGCCTGGTCTACAAAGTGAGTTCCAGGACAGCCAGGGCTATACAGAGAAACCCTGTCTCGAAAAACCAAAAAAAAAAAAAACTTTTCAAAAGGGAATTAATTTAAAAAAACAAACAGGGCTGGTGAGATGGCTCAGTGGGTAAGAGCACCCGACTGCTCTTCCGAAGGTCCGGAGTTCAAATCCCAGCAACCATATGGTGGCTCACAACCATTTGTAACAAGATCTGACTCCCTCTTCTGGAGTGTCTGAGGAAAGCTACAGTGTACTTATAAATAATAAATAAATAAATAAATATCTTTTAAAAACAAACAAACAAACAAACCAGAGTAAAAGAGTAAAGTAGCTGTCGTAATGGTTTAAACTTCATTGTCAGTTTGACTGGGTTTGGAATCACCCAGGTGATCTACTTGTGTGCGTGTCTTTGAGGGAGTTTCCAGAGAGATTAACTGAGGATGAAAAATCCTCCCTGAATGTGGACAACACCATCACCTGGGCTGGGGGCTCAGGTGGAATTAAAAGGGAAAATAGAGAAATCTAGCTGAGCATTATCTTTCTGGTTGGCACCACAAATCAAGCCATTCTTCTCACCATGCGTTCTCTTCATGATGACCTACATCTCTTCGGACTACGAGAAAAGGAAAAAGAAACTCCTTATTAACTTGTCTTTTTTTTGTCCAATATTTGTTCATAGCAATGAGAAAATGATGAAAACATTCAAAATCCTTTCTTCTAGCTTTTTGCAATATGTAGTATATTATCATTACCTATATTCATCTTACTGGGTAATAGCATATCATTTCTAGGTATTGGGATCCTATGAATTCCTCTCTAGTTCTTTGAGGTGTTGGAAAATACAGTTAAACTAAAGTGCTACAGAACAAGCAGTAAGACTCCTTCCTATCTGTGTGTGGGGTATCCTTATCTAGCTCCATCTGCCCAGCCCAGGGCTCACCTGCTGCCACACTCCCCACAGGGCTTGTCTTAATGGAATCTGCTCTTCCCTCTTCACTTCTTCAAAAAATCCTGGGCTCTGGGTAAACTGAACATTAAGTTTTCCCATCTTGTTGCTTTTATGCACAGATTTCCCTCCCAATTTCCAAACTCACAAATTTTTACCCCTTTTGATTGTTTTAAGAAGTTTTCTCATATTGCCCAAGCTGACCTCAAACTCACTAGCCAAAAATGACCCAGAACTCCTACCCTTCCTGCTCCCAAACCCTAAATGTTGAGATGACACAACTATACCGCCACATTTGGCTCAATTTACAGGTCTTTTTTTTTTAAGATTTATTTATTATTATATGTAAGTACACTGTAGCTGCCTTCAGACACTCCAGAAGAGGGCATCGGATCCCATTACAGATGGTTGTGAGATACCATGTGGTTGCTGGGA
>NC_034613.1:87119978-87124792 GCF_900095145.1 Mus pahari
TGCTCTTCCTAAGGTGCAGAGTTCAAATCCCAGCAACCACATGGTGGCTCACAACCATCCTTAACAAGATCTGACTCCCTCTTCTGGAGTGTCTGAAGATGGCTACAGTGTACTTACATATAATAAATAAATAAATCTTTAAAAAAAAAAACCCTCAGAAAAAGCCTTAACTTCAACAGACTTCCTCAAACCACCTGAGACCTAAGGTGAAATTTCATGGTAATTCATGCACACCTGCCTGGGGAGACTTCTGACTTCCTACTTTCTGTCTTTTTGTTTATTTAGGTCAGCTTTATCTGTCGTCTCAAGGAAATCAAGATTAGAGCATTCCTAAAGCAATTTTCCATGCCGTCTTCAAGCCCAGTAAGAGATTATTCACTGTGTTAGCTACATGAATGTTTCCAGTATAATATGTGACTATTTTAGGTACTGCACAGTCAAACATTTTTAAACAGTTGAATAACTATTTTAGTGTATATTAGGAAAGTACCCCCTTTTCCATTTTAGATATTAGTAAAAATATTTTCTTTCAAAAATAAGCATATTTGCCAGGCAGTGGTGAATACCTTTAATTCCAGCACTCGGGAGGCAGAGGCAGACAGATCTCCAAGTTGGAAGCCAGCCTCAGGCATCTAAAGAGTAAATTCAAGGACAGCCAGGACTACCCAGAGAAACCTTGTTTCAAAAAAATAAATAAATAAAATAAAATAAGTATATTTAGCTAAGGGATGTGGTTTAGATAATAATCCACTTGCCTAACATACATGAAGCCCATGAGCTTTAATAAGCAGGATTTGATGTGTATGAGTGTTTTGCCTCTGTATTTCTGTGTATCATGTGCATGCCTGGTGCCTGCAAAGGCCAGAAGAGGGCGTAGGATCACCCAGAACTGGAGATACGTTGTGAGCCACTATGTGGGTGCTGGGAATTGAACTTAGGTTCCCTGGAAGAGCAACTGAGAGGCCAAATCATTTTTTTTCCAAGACAGGGTTTCTCTGTGTAGCCCTGGCTGTCCTGGAACTCACTCCATAGACCAGGCTGGCCTAGAACTCTGAAATCCACCTGCCTTTGCCTCCCAAGTGCTGGGATTCAAAGGCCTGCGCCACCACTGCCCAGTGAGGCCAAATCTTTTAAGTTCAGACTCCATTTTAGAGAACCTGATCTAAGTTTGAACTCAGATAAACTAACAGACTGGTTCCTAGCATTAGTTTCCAAGTTGCCCACCAACAAAACCAGTCTGTAGGCTAGTCTCCAACAAGACCTGTGTCTCCAGGTTATTTTCCCAACAACCTATACCCCCAGGTTACAAGCCCACTCCCTGCCTAACGACCACCAATGCTGAGAAAAACAAAAATTAAGTTTTATGATATGACCCCCAACACCAGCTATTAGGTTAAAGGCAGCAATAGCTTTCCAGTCAGATGCTTACATACTTACCCCCCCCAGCCCCCACTCCCACCCCGATTTCTGCTTACTAGACATTCACATTCGGGGTTCCCCCATCAACAAAACAGTCCTGCATAACAGCAGTGCACTGGGGTGGGGTGGGGGCTAGTTCAAATAAAATAAAGAGCCTATTGTGAGTTACACCAGATTGGCTCCTGTATGTTTTGGGAGGCATCACAAACATTTCCCTGGCACTACACAACCTGTGCTCCTAACCACTGAACCATCAATCCAGCCTCATATTTACTCCAAATGCTTTTATTTGGAATAGATTTTTATTTTTTTATTTTATTTTTTTTGGGGGGGTGAGACTTATATCACTCTCCCCTCCCCCTTAGCCATCCTACCACTTCATACTCTCAAGTTGATAGCCACTTTTTCTTTTTAATATGTAAGGTTAAGGATCTTGTATTTGTCATTTCTTGTTTTCTGGAAATGACATAACTACTACTCAGTTTTCTACCAGGATATTTATCTTTCTACTGACTTGTAACAGCTCCTTATGTATAAAGCAAATTATATAACTTCTGCTACGTTTTTCTGTTTTATCCTGAGACACATCTTTTGTTCCACAAAGCTTCTATCACATGACCTGTGCTGATGACTTTTAAATCTGTAATCCTAGTCTAGAACCTCTGGTTCTAGTTGAGGACTATCTTTACCTATGTGATACTAAACTCACACACAGCTTTCTAAACACATTAGTGCTCTGACTGAATTTCCTCCTGACCTCAGTCTTTTGAACTTATGTTACTAGGGTGCACTGGCCTAAATCCTGTCCTTTTATCTGTAAAATACAATTAGATCTACTTCACAGGCTAATAACAAAATGAGATTCATAAATCTGGCATAAATACTCAATAAATGGTGGCATTAGCTCCCTGCTCTAGCTTCCCAGCTACTGCCAAGCTCCTGTTGCTGCCAAACTAAAAATCCATCACCCTGCTAGGAAATCTTGTCTGTCTATCTGTCTGTCTGTCTGTCTGTCTGTCTCTCTCTCTCTCTCTCTCTCTCTCTCTCACACACACACACACACACACACACACACACACACTCCCAATTCGTTACTATGTTATTTCCATGTTACTTCCAGCTACACTACAACTGCAGTCAGGCCACAGAGAATCTGTTTTATCCTAATTCGGTTGTTTCCTGTACTGTTCACTGGCAATCATACCCTCCCTTCAGCCTACTTCTTAAGCACTCAGGTTAAATGTGGTCCTTTGTACTTCCTCATCTCTCATCCTGTCCTGAGTCAACTCATCTTTTATATTCGTGTTCGCCTGCTTGTTCCCCTCACTAGACTGTGAGACTAGAGCAAAGGTTTACTGTTTGTGTCACTGGCTCTCAGCACAAGGTCTAAAATTTTACATTTGTTAAATAAATAGGTAAATGAATAGGTTTTAGAGGTGTTTGTACCTAGGCAGTCTTTACTACCCTCTCCAAACCCTGATCCAGAAGGCACATACCCAGAAACAGCAGAAAATTTTGTGACAGCTAGAAAAAAAGACAAGACACTTTTCTGAATCTTTCCCAGTCTTAAAGCTAAGCTTTATATAATCTCTAATAAGCAAAGAACAGGACGGGTTTTTTTTTTTACCATTTTCTTTTAATAACATTTTTTTCAAAGCCAGGAAACAACTACAGAGACTATAAAGTATACAAGTTAAAAACAAATGAGAAACAGCAAAGACATAGCCATCATTTCACAAGAACTACGGAGCACTATTTCATATACATAACTAACACCACATGAGAGGCCCAGCTTTCTGGGGGTCAAGAGTCCTCTCCATTATTGTGTAGGAGAACTAGACATCAATTGGGTATGATTAGGTCAAATGCTGTGAACACAGGAAGTGGTAAGATCAAGGTCTATAGTTTGGGCCCTTGTTTTGGGTAGAGTTTGATGATTCTTAACTTCTTCCACACTGTGTTGGATCCCATAGCCAAAGTAGATAGCAAATCCTAGTAGGGATAGACAAGTGTAAGGTGAGGTTTCCAACTGGAGATCCAAAGGAAGAGGCATCAGGATAGGTCACCTAAGAGGCTTACTCTTCAAAGCAGACACCTACCAATCAGCATCCAGATCCCAAATCGGGCCCAAGTGCCAGCTGTCATTTGCATCATCAGGTAAACATTCACAAAGATGCTCACCAGTGGGAGTAGAGGAACAGCAGGCACCTGCAAAACAAGATAAATCTTCATACAACTCAATGACCTACAAAGAGATCCTTACCCTACCGGGGGACAGAACAGGTCAAATTCAAGCCCTACTTACGCTCTGGATTTTGGCAGCCACTCATTTATCACATATATTATTAGACTGTTCAAATCCAGAATGTGAGAGAATATTAGCAAGGAGTCTGGCCTAACCAGCTCTGACATTACCTTCTTGTGTCCAATTAAAGAACATAAGCTGCAAGCCCTAATTGTCCCAAGATGGATTGGTGAGAGGGTAAGAAACATCATTTACCTTAAAGTGAAGGGGAGTGCGGTTCTGTGGCTGTCTCCAGATGACCCCAGAAATTGCAAGAATGAGCCCCAGGATCAGCACAACCACTGTGACCCACACTGGGTCTCCAGAACGAAGTGGAGTTGTCCACCAGGTCAGCACCAGGCAAAGAACAGTTAGTAGTACGGCTTCAAAAGTCAAGTTGAGAGGCATCAAAACCAACTCTTGGAATCAATATGCTAAGATGTAAGGCATCCCATTCCAAGGAGGGTTACCCTCTTGCTAGACCTCACCAAATGCCACCACACAATGTCTACCCTACCCTACTGATCTCATCAAATCATCCCAAAGAAAAAGGCCACACTTGGAACTGGAGGGGTGGCTCAGCAGTTAAGAACGCTTGCTGCTCTTGCAGGAGACCTGTTCCCAGCACTCATATGGCAACTTATAACCATCTATAACTCTAGTTCCAAAGGATCAGAAACCTTTTTCGGACCTATGTAGTTACCAGGCATGCACACAGTACATATACATTCATTCAGGCAAAATATTCACACATATAAAAATCAATAAATACTAAACAAAAAAAAAAGAAAAGAAAAGAAAAAAATCCACTGCTCACCAAGCAGTGAGGAGCAAACATAGACAACTCGGCCAGAAAGGAATGTGGGGATGGAGTTGACAGGGCAAAACAGAGCCTGGACAGTCAGCTTCTCTGCTTCAAGTGTCTCCTCCTCCTGCAATTCCAGTTCCTCTTCAACATTCTTCATTTCCTGGTCAGGCTGATATCTGTGGCAAGAGTAAGGAAACAATTTTAAGAATAATTCAGAGATGGCTCAGCGGTTAAGAGCACTGACTGCTCTTCCGAAGGTCCTGAGTTCAAATCCCAGCAACCACATGGTGGCTCACAACCATC
>NC_034613.1:87124847-87134640 GCF_900095145.1 Mus pahari
AAAAAAAAAGAATAATTCTTTACCATTCACTACTTTCTTTTTAGGTAGCTTCTTTATCACCACGAAAGGTAGAAGCTTAGGCTGGAGAGATGGCTTAGCCTATAAAAGCATCTGCCAGTGGGCTACAGAGACAGCTTGGCAGTTAAAAGTTTTTACTTCCCTTGAAGAGGACCTGCGTTCAGTTCCTAGCACCTACATTGGGCAGCTCACAACCACCCATAACTAGCTTCAGGGGGGTCAATGTACTCTTCTAGCCTCCAAGGGTACACATAGACAGACAGATACACACACACACACACACACACACACACAGAGAGAGAGAGAGAGAGAGAGAGAGAGAGAGAGAGAGAGAGAGAGAGAGAGAGGTTTATAATATGCAAGTGTTTACCACACAAACATAATGACAGGACTTGAGTTCAGATCTCCAACATTCACATAAAACCCAGGTGTCTTGTAGCCCCAGTGCTAGTGAGTTGGAGCTAGGTAGGATTCTAGAATTCACTAGCCAGCCAACCTAACCAACCAGTGAGTTCCAGATTCAGTGAGAGACTCCATCTCAAAAATAAGGTGGAGAGGGATGTAGGAGGCACCTAACTCTGACCTCAGGCCTACACACACACACACACATACATGCAACTACATAGATATGCAAAAGACACAGGAGATGGGGGGTGTTCTTTTGGATAGAGCCAAATGGCCAAATCACTCAAGGTGAGTCGGGATGACAGAAGGGAGGAGTGGACAATAACATCCTGCCTCACCGAGACGTACAAACACAAGTCTTACCTGAGGATGAGAACACAAATGGACACCAGCGAGTAAGCAAGCAGAGTTCCGATTGACATGAGGTCCACGAGATCAGCGAGTTCGAAGAGGAATGCCATGAATGCTAAAATCAGCAGGCAGAAGCAAGTGAGCGAAGGGTGAAGTTAATGGAGTTGGGGAACAACAAAAAGGGGTGGGTTTGGTTTGGCTTTGTTACCTGCAATAACACCCGATACCAAGGTGGCCACAATGGGTGTATGTGTGACACTGTGAACCTTAGCAAGGACACGGAACAGGAGGCCATCTTTTGCCATTGAATAGATCACCCGAGGCATAGGAAACATAGAGCCCAAAAGGCTGAAAAGAGACAATGCCCAAGGGGAATGAGTTCATCAAGGTATCTGTGTGTTTATAGCATTCCCACCTCCCTTTCCTAGCCTTTCTAAGGCGCATTCTCTGGCACAAAAGGACATAGCTGGAAACTACAGCCACAGGGCAAAGAAATATTTAACACTGACCTAGTAGAAAGTGCACAGAGGGAGCCAATAGCCACCAAGTAGCGGGCAGGCTCCCAGCCAACATAGGAAAATGCTTCAGGCAGAGGGCTCTCAGGCTGAAGCTTGTAGTAAGGCATCATGAGGGTAAGTGCTGAAGACACACCAAAATAAGCCAAAAAGCAGATGGACAGCGAGATCACAATACCCATGGGGATGGAGCGCTGGGGATTCTGGGCCTCTTCTCCTGTAAGAAAACACAGAGCACGATGTTCTAAACCAGGGAAGTAAGCTTCCTCCTCTGCCACCCCCAATCTATAAGTTCACACATTGCACCCAAGGCCAGCCAAGATTGTGTGACTGTTACCGGTGGTTGCAATACAATCAAAACCAACGAAGGCATAGAAACAGGTAGCAGCGCCACGGAGAATGCCTTCCAAGCCAAAAGGCATGAAACCTCCAGAGCCCATAGAGTCCAAGCTAGAATGCAAGAAGGAAGAGAATTCGTAAGAGTCTGTTCAGCTAAGTGCATCCCTTTTCTCTGATGCCTAGCTGTTTATTGCCTCCCATTCCCATTCTGGATTCCCCCTCCTCCCCCATTATGGCCCCAGCTTTGTGGCTCTCTAACCTACAAGTGCCGTTGGATTCACTCATGGTCAAGCAATAGTCCTCTTTCGTGAGCTTCCAGTTTCTCAGTTCTCCCTTAATGAAGCCAGAGATGATGACAAAGCCGAGAACCAAAAGGTTCATCCCCGTGAACACTTTGGTAACCAGGGCTGATTCACTTGCCCCTAAAACCAGCAATCCTATGGGAGAAAATTGTTCAGGATCCTGAGGACAAAATCCTTCCTCCGAGCTTGCTTTCCTTTTTTTTCCTGCCTCTGTGTGGCAGACTCTTTCCTTCCCAGCTTCTTTTTTTCAAAGATTTATTTTATTTTAATGTAAGTACACTGCAGCTATCTTCAGACACTCCAGAAGAGGGCATCAGATCTCCTTACAGATGGTTGTGAGCCACTATGTGGTTGCTGGGATTTGAACTCAGGACCTTCGGAAGAGCAGTCGGGTGCTCTTACCCTCTGAGCTATCTCACCAGCCCCCTTTTTTCCCCAAAGATTTATTTTATTTTAATGCCCAGCTTCTTTTCTTCCCCTCATTACCCTCTAGCGCTTCCCAAACCCAACCCCTCCCATCATTCAACCCTGCCCCTGCCTCACCAGTGAGGAGCAACACAAGGGCCAAGGCAAAGAAATCTGGATATTCTGCAAGAACATGAGGCATGTTCAGTAAGATGGTCCCCTTCAGAGTCCGAGAGATGTGGTTTCCAATCAGGTTGTCAAAAGCAGAGCTCCAAGCCCGGGCCACACTGGCTGTACCTGGTATAGCAATTGTATTTTCTACTGTAATCCCAATACTCAGGATTATAAGAACGAGTTCCCTCCCTCCTATACATCTGCCTCACAGATTCCTGCCATAATTACCCACCTTACTATTTGTGTGTGTGTGTGTGTGTGTGTGTGTGTGTGTGTGTGTGTGTGTGTGTGTGTGTGACAGTTCTCTCTGTGTAGATCAGGCTTAGCTGTCCTCAGCCTCTTGATCCTCCTACCACAGCCTCTGAGTGCTGGTGGACAACTCTAGACGCAGCTCCTGTTATTAATTTTAAAGACCCTAACTAGCATCTTAATGAGTGAACACCATACGGAGGTGAACAATTGTTCTGTACCTCCAAACCCTCCATATACCCCTACCAAAAATAAATAAACATCTAGAAGTATTGAGATATTAGGAAAAATAAAGAAAATTTAGACTTCACTGAAATTCCACTCAGATTTCTGGATCCATAATCCCTTTGCTATTTGTGTAATCACCCATCCCTCCCATCCTACCACAAGCATCTATCTCACCAATGACGTAGGAGAGAATGAGATTCCAGCCGGTGGTGAAGGCCCAGAGTTCACCTACGGTGACGTAACTGTAGAGATATGCAGAACCAGAGCCAGGGACCCGGGCCCCAAACTCAGCATAACACAGTCCAGCCAACACAGAGGACAGAGCAGCCACCAAAAAGCAGATCACAATGGATGGTCCTGCTTTATCTTTGGCCACCTCACCAGCCAGGACATACACACCTGCACCTAATGTGCTGCCCACACCCAGGGCCACTAAGTCGAGGGTGCTCAGGCATCTGGCAAGGCGGGTCTCACCCATACTCAGCTCCAACACACGTCTCCGCACCAGCTTTTGACCAAATCTTCTAAGTGCCTGCCACAGCATTCTACTTGGAATTGAAGAGGATGTTAGCTAGGTTCTGGGGAAAAACAAGACAAAAGCCCTTCAATGGGTCTCATTGTCCCCCAAGCTCCAAAAGTGAATTACAAAACCCACTCCCTTCACCAGGTGAATTAGTTACCGGGACAAAGGGGGTTGGGCTGAGGAGGAGAAAGCAAGCCACTTCACCTCTAATTACCATTTCTTCATATGCAAGTAGGAATTACAATAATAATGCAAGTGGGGATTACCTTATCTCCCAGGCAGGTGGAAGGACCCACTTCAGAAAAGGCTAGAGAAAGCTCTCTCGGTATAGCACAGTGGTTGGCCTCTAGTAAGTGCTAGGACATTAGGTTTCTTCTTTTCCTGCCCAAGAACCTATGGGATTTACCCCAGAGCCCAGCCCAGCAGCCCTGAAACCTAACGTTTTTGTTTCCCCGGCCTGTGGCTCCTGGTGAATCAAGCGGAACTCAACTCGAGGCAACTCTGAAAGAACCCCTTTTTTACACCCATTACCCACATCCCTTTCAGTGAGCGCCCAGAGAGCTTCAAAGAGACAGGGCTCCGCCTGGAAGAGGGGACTGACCTCAGTCTTATCCCTTCTCACCAAGCCCTGGCGATCCACCTGAGCCTTCTTTGCCCTCGGGAGAAAGCAAATGCTCTTCCACCTCCTCCGGCTAGGCTAAACTGACCAGTGAACCCCAGCAGTGAGGCGGAGCTTCGGTCTCTGAAATTGGGAGGTGCGCCTGGGGGTTGGGGGGCAAAACCAGCCCGAGAGCGCTAGCACTTCCCTCTCGGCAGATAAGGGGTCCCGCCCGGTGGCCCTAGACTCAGCATCTAGATTTATATGGCTCCATGAAGAAACAGTCTGGGACTACGCTGGAGCTAGGGAGCCCTGGCTCCTGGGCTAGGGTCTTACCAGCAACAGGTCACAGTTGCGCTGATGCAACTGCAAGCCCTGGTTGCCTGAAAAGCCTAGGTAAAAGAGGAGCCTCCCCCTCCCCACTCTGACACACGTGCCAGCCCCAAAAGGCTTACCGAGAGCCGTGGCAAGCCCAGAGAGCGAAGATTCTCAGATCCGGTTCAGTGAGGCTGACTTAAGTCGAGTTGGGTTGGGTCTGCAGACTTAGGCTCCTCGGGCTTCAATGCCGCAGCTCAGGGTCCTTGAAAGCCAAGCGCCCCTTATATTCCCCGGGAGGAGGAGCCAGTAACGTCATGGGATCCCAGCCCCAAACCCTCTCCCTACACATGACACACAACACAATATACATACCAACGCACTCGCTTGTGTACACACGGGCACACGGGCATACACACACACACACACACACACACACACACACACACACACACACAGTCAGTCACATGGCTTTGCAACATTGGTTGCTTTTGGTCTGAGACTGCTTCCCAACCAAAAAGAACAAGCAGGGCATGGCCGGGAGTGAGGAAGGAGGGAGGAGAGCCTTTAACCATTTGCCTCTCTGGTGGTCAAAGACAATAAAAAGCTTCCTGACCACAGATCCCATGGGTATTTTCTACCTTTATGCAAGATTAGTCAGAATCAGCAAACATTAGCAGCACTGGGGAGAGGAGTGAATAAAGAGAATTGGGTTTGTGTGAAGGATGGAGGGGCAAATACCACCAAGTCTCCATCTCACTGTATCTTCTCCCTGAGCACGTTCCTCTGCATGAAATCCTTAGGACCATGCAACAGCCCCGACTGCCGCCTCTGCTCTCACCCTCAACTGTTGCTAATACAGACAGCAAGAGAATGGAAGACCGTTTCAAACCACCTGTACTCTGATCATTAACCCCCGCGTAGATTCCTAGGCCACAATGTATTTGTAGCATCTCTCCACCTGCCTATCAATATTAAATATGAAGTTATGAATATTTAAACATTGAAAGAGCAAAACTTTTTAAAATTTATAGTGATGGGGATTGAAGGGCTAAAAATTAATAAGCTGCCTAGCTACCCAAAAGAAGAAATGGGGTCTGTGAGAATATGAACTTTTCACCCTCCCTTGCTGCACAATGGTTCCCGGAGCATTCCTGAGCAGAAAGTTTCCTGGAACAATCACAATGTCCCAAAGCCCCCGGTCACAATGATCCAACGCCCCTGTGGAATGTCACCACCCTAACCACAATGTCACAAAGCCCTGGGTGTGTTGCCTAGTGTTACACATGACTAGCATATGACCTAACTGAGTGGGCAGTCTATGGTTTTAGAATTCCCCTTTTCCCTCCCCTTTGCTCCCCCTGGTTTGTGGTTTTCTCCTTTATAAGCTCTGTAAAAATTCAGGTCGGTGTCGAACTCCTCTACCCCTGCGTGGCATATGAGTTTCGACCCCAGCATGCTGGCCTGAGCTCTTGTCTTGTCCTGTCTTCAATAAACTTCCTCGTGTGTTTACAGCAAGTCGTCTCAGCGTCCTACTGGGTGGGCGTCCTTCCTGAGACTGGAGTGGGGGGGGGCTCCCTTCGGGGGTCTTTCAGGATCAATCCTGTAGGTCTCCCCAGTGCCAAGATTATGCCAATGAGCTGCAGCCCCACCCTTTTAATTCCATTTTACTGATGACTAAGCTGAAGTTTGGAGCATCAGACAGCATTGAGTCACCATTCATTTTGATTAAAGCTGGCCTGTTGTTTTAAGGTCTGGCCTCCCATAAGTTCTATACTTCATTCAAATGCACAAGAAAGAGGAAGTGTGAAGCTCGTGCAAGAGGTAGGTCCTTTTTAGGCTAGGAGTTACTAGGAAACCGCAGAAGATTGTAGAAACTTAAGAAAAGAATGCACTTGTTAAAGAGCTGCTATAACAACTAAGTCTACCAAAAAAACACGAGTAAAATCCTCGGGATGGATGGAGGTCTGGCTTAGTGGTTGAGTGCTTTCTTAGGATGGCAAAGGACCTGAGTTCAATGCCTCAGAGATGGGGTGGGGGCAAACACATTAACTCCTAGTCTTAATGGTCTAATCTGAGAAAGAAAACCTCCACAGCACAATAGAACAGTATTAAGAGAAACCAAGGGTGCAGTATATATGAAATTACAACTAAGTCAAGTTCCCAGCTCAGCCAACCACTGTGGCCTTGAATAAATTACCTATCATTTGTAGATATAATAAGTGTGTTTCAAAGGGTTGCTGGACTGCTTAAGTAGCAGTATGAAGTCAAGTCTTCCTATCTGGCACAGTGGGATAGTCAATGAAAATTTGATGCAGATTCAAAGTCATATATTAGTGTATACAACAACAGTTCGGCTACTTAAACTCAGTAATTGATTAAGTCATGAGATTAATTGGCAAACTGATAGATAGTCAGACAAGTCGTACAGACTGCGATGACTAAGGGAGGCTTCATTTGTAAGGCATTTGGGAGAAAGAATTGCAAGGGCTGAATCAGAGCCTTGAGGAATGAGGAGGGACAGCTGAGCTGTGGGCCTCCAAAGATGCATGAGGTCAGGGGAGTGTAAAGATCTGACAAGTGCAATGTTTGGAAGCACTGGAAGATAAGGCTTGTGAATAATAGATGTCCCCCTCCAGGATTATTAAGTATCTTAAATGCACTAGACAGTAAACAAATAATTCCTGAAACCCTTTAAATCACAAGTTGGTTCCCCTGGCAACCAACCCCCCATCTGGAAGCTATTCTGGAACCCCTAGCCAGCTGTCATCATTAGCATACAAAAAGATACTTATCATTTCTGACATTCCAAGGACTTTAGGAACTGGGTACCTGGAATTTGGGCTGAAAAATAAAAAAAAAAAATGTGTATAACTTATTGCAAATGATGAAATTATAGGGAGAATGTCTATGTCGAAGTTCATCCTTTTTCGAGACAGTCTCATGTAACCCAAATTGTATATAACTCTTGATCATCCTGCCTCCATCTTCCAAGTATTAAGATTACAAGTATGCACCACTGTGCCCATCAAAATCTATGCTTTTATTTTTAATTTATTTTTGTTTTATTGCGACAGGGTTTTGCATAGTCCAGGCTAGCCTAGAATTCTCTATGTAGCTCAGGATAATCTTGAACTCATCCTCCTCCTCCTGCCTGTTTTATCGTGTTTAGCCTTGGGAAAAAAGTCACCCTTTTAAGGAATACAACTGGCCGGGCATGGTGGTACACGCCTTTAATCCCAGCACTTGGGAGGCAGAGGCAGGCAGATTTCTGAGTTCGAGGCCAGCCTCGTCTACAGAGTGAGTTCCAGGACAGCCAGGGCTANAAAAAAAAAAAAAAAAAAAAAAAAAGCTGGGCATGGTGGCGCACACCTTTAATCCCAGCACTCAGGAGACAGAGGCAGGCAGATTTCTGAGTTCGAGACCACCTGGTCTACAGAGTGAGTTCCAAGACAGCCAGGGCTACACAGAGAAACCCTGTTTCGAAAAACCAAAACAACAACAACAACAACAAAACAACAACAACAACAACAACTCAGTATGGTTTAACTATAGTCAAAGAGTTATGTGTTGTAAGGGTCCGAAAATTGCTGAAGGAAGACCCCGGACTCAGTATGCAAAAACAAAGAGCATTTATTCTGCCAAAGCAACCAGCATGCAGGAGTCAGCCATTCTTTGAAATGGCAACCCCAGACAAATGCAGGCCTTCTTATAGTGAACCAGGGGAACTCTCTAGAAGGATAGATAATTGAAAATTTCATTGGTGGGTACTAGGGGGTCACAGATGGTCGGTGGTCTGCATTCTTATGTCACAAACATTCAACCATGTGATGAGATAGGGCTGCCCAGCACAGATAGCCCATTCTGAGATAAGATAGTTCCCAATTTTTGTGGTTATCCCCAGGCTGTTCTTTTTTTTTGGGGGGGGGGCAATGATCTCATTCTGGATTTTATGGTCAGTCCCTAGAGCTAGTATCTTATGGCCTAGTTTCTGGAACTTAAGGTCTATTCCTGGAGCTGGTGCCTTATAGTCATTTTTGAAATCAGGCCTGGTCCTTAAATGGAGACAAATGGGGTTTATGCTGTCCTTTCACCATCAATTTAAGAACATTTTCATCACCAAAAGAAACCCTATGCCCATTCCTAGTAACTACTCATTTCCTCCCAACACTCACTCTAGTGTTGGCAACAATGAACCATTAACTGAGATTTTAAGGCCAATGCCTAGAGGATCCTGGCAGCCACAACAAGCTTTTTAATGAAAGGTAAAGAGACAATTAATAGTGGGAAACAGAGAAAAGGGATTTATTCAATGTGCCACATTGGGGAGAAGAGCAATTATGTCCTGAGTCAGCCACCCCCCCCACTCCCCATCTTCTGCGCATTTACAAGAGTCTTACTTAAGCTTAAGTAGACAGCAAGAAGTATATATTAGCAGTCCAGGTCAAGGTGGGGGCTCAGCCTCAGTCTCTCCTGCAAAGTGTGTGTCAAATTGCTTCCAGAAAGACAAAGTCCCCTCTGGCTGTCCCCAGTGTGAGATTCCTGGGGGGAAATTCCATTCCTTGGAATTCATTGTCTGGATAGTCTGACAGGCAAAGGAAGAAGCACAGGTGTCCTTTTAGAATAGCTTCTCTCCTGCCAGCATGATTGCAAAACTGACGCTGCAAAGGTTCAGTTATGTGGCTTAAAGCATGGCACTGTGAGGACGCTCTATCATATTTAAAACAGTAACACTTGTTGGAAGCCTTGAAAAAGGAACTCATGGAATGTGGACCACCAGGTTAGCACAACCCTGGACAGACAGAGGCCCAGGGGACTAAGGGACTTAAGGACTTCACGTGGTTGTGAAGTTTTGCCCTCGAGTCCCTCCTAATCTATGAGTTGTATGAAAACTGGAAGCGGGCTTCCAGCCTCTCACTGGCACTTACAATAATAGTGTTTGATCTTCTTCAAACATCGCTGTAAAAGCAGATTAATGACTCAGTCACTACCCTGGGAAAGAACTTAGAGATGAAGAGTGTTAGTAACAACCACCAACCTTCAAGAGATTTTAGAGATGTAAACTGTTAGGTCAAGATGCTTTTGTTAAAATGTTCTTGGGGAACGAAGATACACTCACAAAGTTCACAAAGGTACACTCTTAATAGTTGAGGTCAGGAAACAAGAACAATAGCAGCCAGACTACTACTGGCTCAAATGCTGGGCTGGTGGTCAACGTGATGACTCATTTCTTGTACCCATTTTTGCCCTCAGCTTCCTAATATGATTTAATAAATAAAAAACTGTTAATGAGTAGGTGTGCACTTTGAAGACTTAAAGTAGTAATGACTCTCTCTCTCTCTCTCTCTCTCTCTCTCTCTCTCTCTCTCTC
>NC_034613.1:87134816-87137218 GCF_900095145.1 Mus pahari
TGTGTGTGTGTGTTTAGGTTTCTGGTTTTTAAAGATTTTTTTATAAGATTACATTTTTCCATTATTTTATTTATTCACTTTACATCTGAATATCTGCCCCCTCCCAGTCCCTCAGTCACACAGCTTCTCTTCCCATCCCCCTTTCTTTCTCCTCTGAGAAGAGGAGTTCCCCTGGGTCTCACCCCACCCTGGCACATCAAGTCACTGCAGGACTAGGTGCATCTTCTCCCACTGAGGACAGACAAGTTAAGGAATGGGATACACAGGAAGGCAACAGATTCAGAGATATCCCCACTCCAGTTCTTGGGGGACCCACATGAAGACCAAGCTGCACATCTGCTACATACGTTCAGGAGACCTAGGTCCATCCATACTCTCTGTTTAGTTGGTGGCTCAGTCTTTGGGAGCCCTAAAGGGTCTAGGTTAGTTGATTCTGTTGGTCTTCCTATGGAGTTCCTATCCCCTTTGGGGCCCTCAATCTCTCTCAAACGCTTCCTTAAGAGTCCCCAAGCTCCATATAATGTTTGGCTGTGGGCATCTGCATCTGTGTCAGTCAGCTGCTGGGTGGAGCCTCTCAGAGGACAGCCATGCTAGGCTCCTGTCTGCAAGCAGAACAGAGTATTATTAACAAGTGTCAGGGATTGGTGCTTGCCCATGGAATGAATCTCAAGTCGGGCCAGTTATTAATTGGTCATTCCCTCAGTCTCTGCTCCATCCCCTGTCCCTGCATTTCTTGTAAACAGGATAAAATTTGGGTTGAAAGTTTTGTGGGTGGTTTAGTGTCTCTATTGCTCCACTGAGAGTTGTCCCTGGCTACAGGAGGTGGCCACTTCAGGTGCCCTATCCCCCACTGCTAGGAATCTCATCAGAGTCACCCCCATAGACTCCCTGGGGCCTCGCTACCCCACATCACATCTCAAGTCTGTGGCAAGTCCTAAAGATGCTCACACTGTTTTCTCTCCCCTGCTCTCCCTACAGGTACCTGTCCCCCCACACACACACACACAACCCTCTCACACCCAGTTCCTTTCCTCTATCTACTATTGTATTTCCCCTTCTGAGGAAGATTCAAGCCCTCCTTGTTGTTTGGATTCTTTGGGTCTGTGGACTATAGTGTGGTAATATCCATTTATCAGTAAGTACATACTCACATATATGTCCTTTGGATCTGGTTACCTCACTCAGGATGATATTTTCTAATTCCATCCATTTGCCTGCAAAATTCATGATGTCCTTGTTTTTAATGGCTGAATAGTATTGCATTGTATAGATGAACCACATTCTTCTTTATCCATTCTTCAGTTGAAGGACATCTAGGTTGTTTCCAGTTTCTCGTTATTATGAATAAGGCCACTATGAACGTAGTGGAGCATGTGTCCTTGTTATATGTTGGAGCATCTTTTGGGTATATGCCCAGGAGTGGAATAACTGGGTCTTAAGGTAGAACTATTCCCAGTTTTCTAAGAAACCACCAAATTGCTTGGTGAGAGTTACACCAAGATATTTTATATTATTTATGGCTATCAGGAAAGGTGTTGTTTTCTTAATTTCCTTCTTAACCCCATTTATCATTTGTAAAAAGGAGGGCTATTGATTTCTTTGAGTTAATTTTATAATTTGTTTATCAGCTGTTGAAGTTCTCTGGTAGAATTTTTGGGGTCACTTATGTATACTATCATGTCATCTGTGAATAGTGAAACTTTGATGTCCTCCCTTCTGATCTGTATCCCCTTGATCTCCTTTAGTTGTCTTATTGCTCTGGCTAGGACTACAAATACTATATTGACTAGATAGGGAAGAGTGAACAGCCTTGTCTCATCCCTGATTTTAGTGGGATTGCTTTAAGTTTCTCTCCATTTACTTTGATGTTAGCTGTTGATTGGTTTGCTTTTATTGTGTTTAGGTATGTGCCTTGTATCCCTACTCTCTCCAAGACTTTTATCATGAAGGGGTGGTGGATTTTGTCAAATGCTTTCTCAGCATCTAATGAGATGATCATGTGGGGTTTTTTTACTTTCATTTTATTTATATGGTGGATTACAGTGACAGATTTTCATATATTGAACCATCCCTGCATCCTTGAGATGAAGCCTACTTGATCATGGTGAATGTTATGATGTGTTCTTGGATTTGGTTTTTGAGTGCTTTATTGAGTATTTTTGCATCAATATTCATAAGAGAATTCTTTACTGTGTCTCTGTGTGGTTCAGGTATCAGGGTGACTGTGGCATCATAAAATGAGTTTGGCAGTGTTCCTTCTGTGTCTATTTTGTGAAGAGTATGAGGAATATTGGTATTAGTTCTTCTTTGAAAGTGTGGCAGATCTTGTGAGGCTATGCCAGCGCCTGGCAAACACAGAAGTGGAGGCTCACAGTCAGCTATTGGATGGAACACAGGGCCCC
>NC_034613.1:87137418-87141128 GCF_900095145.1 Mus pahari
TTTGGGATAGCATTTGAAATGTAAATAAAGAAAATAAAAATAAAAAAAAATTAAAAAAAGGAAGTGTGGCAGAATTCTGTGCTAAAACCATCTGGCCCTAGGCTTTCTTTTTTTTCTTTTTTCTTTTTTCTTTTGGTTTTCGAGACAGGGTTTCTCTGTATAGTCCTGACTGTCCTGGAACTCACTCTGTAGACCAGGCTGACCTCAAACTCAGAAATCCGCCTGCCTCTGCCTCCCAAGTGCTGGGATTAAAGGTGTGCACCACCACTACCCGGCCGGTTGGGAGCCTTTTTTTGGTTTTTTGGTTTTTTTGGTTTTTCGAGACAGGGTTTCTCTGTGTAGCCCTGGCTGTCCTGGCACTAACTCTGTAGACCAGGCTGGCCTCAAACTCAGAAACTCTCCTGCCTCTGCCTCCCAAGTGCTGGGATTAAAAGTGTGTGCCACCACACCTGGCCAGTTGGGAGACTTTTAATGACTACTTCTATTTCCTTAGGGGTTATAGTGCTAGATAAATAGTTTACCTGATCTTAATTTACCTTTGGTAAATGGTATCTATCTAGAAAATCCATTTTGTTTTTGTGGAGTACAGGCTTTTGAATTTTTTAATTTCCTCAGATTCTGTTGTTATGTCTCTCCCTTTTCATTTCTGATTTTGCTCATTTGGAAACTGTGTCCCCCTTTTGGTGAGTCTGGCTAAGGGTTTATCTATCTTGTTGATTTTCTCAAAGAACCAGCTCTTGGTTTTGTTGATTCTTTCTATTGTTCTCTTTCTTTCTAATTGATTGATTTCAGCCCTGAGTTTGATTACTTCTTGCCTTCTACTCCTCTTGGGTGTGTTTGCTTCTCTTTCTAGGGCTCTCAGGTGTGCTGTTTAGTTGCTAGTGTAGGATCTCTCCAATTTCTTTACGAGGGCACTTAGTGCTATGAACTTTCCTCTTAGCACTGCTTTCATTGTGTCACATAAGTTGGGGTATGTTGTGCCCTCATTTTCATTGAATTCTAGAAAGTCTTTAATGTCTTGCTTTCTTTTTTTCCTGACCCAGTGCTTATTCACTGGAGTTGTCCAGTTGTTCAGTAGGCCTTCTGTTCTTGCAGTCCAGCTTTAATCCATGGTGGTCTGCTAGGAGACAAGGGTTCTTGGATCTGTTAAGGTTTGCTTTATGACTGAGTATATGGTCAGTTTTGGAGAAGTATCCATGAGATGCTGAGGGGAAGGTATATTCTTCTGTGCTTGGGTAAATGTTCTGTAGGTATCTGTTAGGTCCATTTAATTCATACTGTCTATTTTATTATTTCCCTGTTTAGTTTCTGTCTCAATGAACTGTCAGTTGGTGAGAGTAGGGTGTTGAAGTCTCCAACTATTAATGTGTGGGGTTCAATGTGTGATTTAAGCTTTAATAATGTTTCTTTTGTGAATGTGGCTGCCCTTGAATTTGGGGCATAAGTGTTCAGAATTGAGAGGTCATCTTGGTGGACTTTTCCTTTGAAGAGTATGAAGTGTCTTTCTGTATCTCTTTTGATTATTTAAAGTCTTATTTCACTAGATATTAAAATGGCTACTGCAGCTTGTTTCTTGGGTCCATTTCTTTTTTATATTTATTTATTTATTATATGCAAATACACTGTAGCTGTCTTCAGACACTCTAGAAAAAGGCATCAGATCTTATTATGGATGGTTGTGAGCCACCATGTGGTTGCTGGGATTTGAACTCAGGACCTTCGGAAGAGCAGTCAGTGCTCTTACCCACTGAGCCATCTCGCCAGCCCACTCTATCATCTTAATTAGATTTAAGGTCATTTTCTTGGAATTCAGATGTGTTAGAATATTCAGGACTTGCCTTTGTAGGATAGTTGGGATCTGGTGGTGCCATATTGCCCTGGCTGTTGTTGATTGTGTTCTTACACTGACCTTTAGCCATCTGGTTGCCCCTAGCATTGGTAAATCTGGAAGTCCCTGATGGCAGCAGGCCTCTAGAGATGCAGGTAGAGCTGGTGGTGGTTCCTGATAGTTGTAGGCCTCTGTTTGTCTTGTGCACAGGAAGCAGGCAAAGTTGTGACCTGGGAAATGGGGTTCAGAGGGGGCAGGGCAGAGCTTGCTGCTGCTGGGTTTGCCCAGAGGAGTCAGTAGGCAGGGAATTGGGTTAGGGGTCCCAACTGGTAGTCACTAATGGCTGCAGGCCTCTGGGATTGTGGTTAGAGATGTGGACCAGAAGATGGAGAGCAGGGGGAATAGGGCAGATCCCACAGCTTCCAGGGACCCAGCTGGCAGGGGGTTGGGATTGATGGATCTTACCTGGTTGGCCCTGGCAGCAACAGACTGGCCTGGGAAATGGAATGCAGAATGGGCAGGGGGATCTCACTGCTGCTGGGTCTCCCCAGAGGAGTCAGTAGGCAGGGGATTGGGGTAGGGGGTTCATCTGGTGGTCAGTCACTATGGCTGCAGGCCTCTGGGATTGTGATTCGAGGTGTGCATGAGATTACTTTTTAAGGTAAATGATAAGATGATTGATCCTTTCTTCATAACAGCAAATTGCAGCCTCCCAATAAGAGAAACTGGCTGAGAAAACTGTTTTACTTGATTTCTTTATTAATCTATAACAAGTTGCTTAGATACGAATGTATGTGGGTTCTTGGGAATTTTTTTTTCACCTGTAATATGTAAAACATTTAATCACATAAAGGTATTGGGAAACTCATTGTAATCATTCACTTAAAGAAAAATAGAATATAGCCACACTGTAATTGAGAGTTTGCTGGGGAACATAAGCTGGGGCTGGGGGAATAAAGTAGAGAGAACTTGAGTGAACCATCAAGAAGATTCCTGTGTCCATATGTTCTGCTGATCCCACACCTCCTACTTCAGACTTCAGACCCAGTCGTGTCAAAACTGGACTTTGACAATAGGGTCTCTACTGATTTGTTCATACTTCATGAGATGAAGATAACAGTAGTGATGTCATTCTGTGATCCTGACTCCATCTTGTACTGTAGCATTGACCTTGTGAACTTGCTGACATGCTGAAAGAAAACATTTGCTTTGAGAAGACATTCAGAGGACTGTTTGAACTAATCTCTTTCCTTATGGTCTGAACTGGCCTGCAGTGGACCAATAAGCTATAGAAGTAAATTTAGGCCGGGTGGTGGTAGTGGTGCACACCTTTGATCCCAGCACTTGGGAGGCAGAGGCAGGCAGATTTCTGAGTTTGAGGCCAGCCTGGTCTACAGAGTGAATTCCAGGACAGCCAGATCTACACAGAGAAACCCTGTCTCAAAAAAACGAAAGAAGAAGAAGAAGAAGAAGAAGAAGAAGAAGAAGAAGAAGAAGAAGAAGAAGAAGAAGAAGAAGAAGAAAATTTAGTGGCAGTAGGACGGCCTTAGCAAGTGAAAATGCTTGCTTCACAAGCCTGATGGTATGAATTCTATCCAGAAACCCACAGTGAAAGGAAAAAAACGAACTCCTTAATGCTGACTGCTGATTGCCACACATGCTCCATGGTACACGCACGTGCACACGCACACACACACACACACCACACCCACGTGCATGCAACAAACAAATGAAAAATGATGATGCTCATGATGATGATAAATGCTTAAAATAAAAAAGTAAATTTATCTTAGAACCATGATTTTTTTTTTTTTTTTTTTTTTTGGTTTTTCGAGGCAGGGTTTCTCTGTGTAGTCCTGGCTGTCCTGGAACTCACTTTGTA
>NC_034613.1:87143237-87184995 GCF_900095145.1 Mus pahari
GGAGAGAGGAGAGAAAGTGTGAGAAGTGAGAGGACAAAGGAGTGAGAGTAAGAGAGCGTGGTGGAGCTGAACACCCCTAGCCCTGCTTTATTTTAAAAAAATAAAATATAAAAAGTGTGTGTGTGTGTGTGTGTGTGTGTGTGTGTGTGTGTGTGTGTGTGTGTCTGTGAGCATGTGCACACATGCATGTTTGCTTGCTACTGGGTGTTAACAGAGGCTGAGCGAGAGCACCTTCCCTGGAGCTGGAGTTACAGATGGTTGTGAGCTACCCAACATAAGTGCTGGGAAGAGCAGGAAGTGCTGACCCACCTCTCCAGCCCCCTGCCTCTGCTTCTTAAAATCACTGTGCATCCCTATGTTATAGGGTACTACAAATGGTAAGGCCAGGGTAATATGCCAGCTCTGTACTCAGGAGTGCAGTAGAGATTTTAGCATAGCCCCAGCTGAGCCCCACAGGACAGGGAGGAGCAGGGCTCTGAGCAGAGCAGTGTCTACTGCTGGGATGGGAACTTCTTTTTGTTTTTGTGTCTTTGCAGGGATCTTTAGAAAAAAGGGGGAGCAGTCTAATGGCTTTAATTTAGTGTTTATATGGCTCAGTTCTTGGTCCCCACTACTTAAGTCACCCTGTCTGTAGAGAATCCATTCTGATATGCCCAAGCTTTTTGGTGACCAATCTTGCCCAGCTAAGTAAGTGTCTCTTACTCATGCCAGAGAGTATTTAAAAGGCCTACTTAGCAGGTGAGGTGTGGAGTCATTTTGGAAACTGAGTCAGGAGAATCCTAAATTTGAGGGCAGCCTGTATTAAATAGTGAGATAGCGAGACTATTACAAAGATGGCCCTTGGGCACACATTTAAGCTGTGTACCTTCAGGAAGTTTCTTAGTAAGAAGTCTGGCATTTTGAGCTCCATCTACCTGTCTCTGCCTCTCCTCAGTTGTGTCCAAACTATCAAGAAGATGGTAAATATGGACTCCTTAAAACCTCTAGAGTGCCTCAAGTACCATTCTGTGAAGCCACCCTGCTCAGTAATTCCCTGCTCAGTGTGCCTAGCACCGCATTGCCTAGGTTAAAGGCTAGCCACGAACACACATTCATTTCCTTCATGAGGCAGGTCTACTTAAACGCCAAGATCATTCGAATCCCAGCACCTGGCATTTTACTAAGTGCTGGTCATTATCAGGGGACCTGGTCATTCTCTTAATAATCACCTTTGATATAAACCTTTTCAAAAGTTGTTACAAGTTTAATTAAACTCTGTCTACTAGTTTTTAGTCTATCTTCCTACTTCTGATCTTTCTCATAAGCTCTTGATGCTACATCAGGGATACCAACCCTCTAAGGAACCACTGTATTGCGCTTCACCTACCTTTTTTCTATTTAATTATAGACTCCGCAAGTTTACCTCATGGAGAGCAGCCAGTGTAATCCAAGGACCTGAAAGTAAGAGACAGAACACCTGGTGTGAGTGGTGGGGTTGGATAAACCAGCTGTGTCTGAAGAAAAGGCAGAAATATGCACGTTACAGCCAAGAGCAATAAGGGGAAAATAAAGGGCCCCTGAAAGGCAGCAGTGAGACAGCATAAATGCACCAATGAGGAAAAATGAATATTTCAAGGGAATCTGAAGACACTCAGATGGTGGCTTTGTGCTCATATGGCAAAAGATACAGCACAATGGATGATGCTGTTAAATTAAGCATTCTGGAATAGATGGTAGTATTCTCACTTTTGAATATAATCACATTTTTCAGGTTTAAAAAGTTGTTTCGTGGCTGGGGATGTAGCTTTGTGGTAGAGCGCTTACCCCCTTACCTAGCACGCCCTGTTTTGATACTTAGTGAAAAGGGGAGATTTTTTTCCATTGTTTTACTTAAAGGATCCAGTTCTGAGAGTGCATGACTTTTAAAATGTCATCTGTAATAAAGTGTAGCCAATTCTGTTGCTTTTACCTCTCCTGGTTCTGTTTATTTATTGTAGTGTTTCTTGGGGATTGAATTCAAGGCTTTGGGCAAATGCCCTCTCACTGACCCACACCTTCAGTCTTATGTTTTGTTTACAGTGCTGAAAATTAAACAAAATTCTCAGGCAGGCTAGACAATTGGTCTAACACTGAAGTAAATTTTTTTTGAGACAGAGTCTCATTACATTGAACAGGCTGATCCCAAATCCTCCTGCCTCAGCCTCTCAAGCATTTGGGATTTGCAGCATGTGCTATCACACTCAGCTTAGTGGAACATACTGTTAAAGTATTCTGGAATAAGTACTGTCCTGTCTTCAGATCTTCACTATTATAAATAATGTTTCAATGAATAGGAAACGGATATGCACAATATTTTTATCCAATATAAATGGCTGAATTAATGTTCCTTCTGTCATTCTAGGGAAATCCATGTCTGTTCTTAAAACCAATCCTAGTAATACATAAATAAAGTCTTAGTTTTCATTATTTCTGTTGCTTACATAGAACACCACCTTTCCGGTAATTTCAAGTAGAGTGCAGCATCATTACCTGAATTATTCCTTTGTATGTATCAGCTATACTTCAGGTGTGAAGATGAGCCCCTCTTTTAGTGCTGAGAATTACTCTGGGTTATGCTAGAGTTTGTGCTATCAAACTTACTTATTTTCATTTTTTATATATTTATTTATTTGCCTATCTGGAGACAGGGTTTCTCTGTGTAGCCCTGACTGTCCAGGAACTTGATCTGTAGATCAGGCTGGCCTCAAACTCACAGAGATCCACCTGCTTCGGCATCCTGAGTGCTGGGATTAAAGGTGGTGTCTACCATGACATTGGCCTCTCTTGCCTAATTTTTAAAGGATCACATTCATGAAGTAAAGGCCTCAGAAAAAGGAGAAGTTGGTGAAGATAATCCTTACCCTGGGACATCTATTTAGCCTGTGCCATCCATGGACTATACATTCTGGCTCCAGAATGTATAGTTTTTGCCAGGAGAGTTCTAAATATTTATCTGTCAAGCACAGGTTAGAGAAGGAGCCACTGTAGGGTGCAATGAATATAGAGAGGATAGTATAACTCCATCTCTAAATGAGATATGGTGTAGTGCTTGGAATAAAAATAACTCCCTCCACTCCCTCAGAGGAGAAGGGGAGATGGGAAAATGGGAAGGATTTATGAGGGCAGACCAGGAGAAGGGGAGCAGTGATCAGGATGTAAAGTGAATGAATGAATGAATGAATGAATGAATGAATGAATAAATAAATAAATAAATAAATAATGGAAAAAAAAGAATAGCCCCATAGGCTCATATATTTGAATGCTTGGTTAGTAGGCAGTGGCACTATAAGGAGTAGATGTGGTCTTACTGGTGTCACTAGGGGTGGGGCTTTGAGGTTTCAAATGTTCAAGCCAGGTCCGGTGTCACTCTCTTCCTACTGCCTGCAGATATAGAACTCTCAGTCACTTCTCTAACACTATGTCTGTCTTCATGGTTCCATGTTTCCTGCCATACTGATTGATAATGGACTGAACCTCTAAACTGGTAAGTCATCCCCAATTAAATGCTTTCCTTTATAAGAGTTGCCATGGTCATGGTGTCTCTTCACAGCAATGAAACCCTAAGACATATAGGGAGAATGCTCTTTAGATGGGCTTTAATTTGTCAGGAAGACTTAAAACTTTACTCAGACCCCTTTAGGTCTTCTTAAGCATTTCCTGATATGATTGGTCTATGCTTTCATTTTATTCATACAATAAAAAGATCTAGAGCTTCTATTCAGACACTGCTAAGAAGTGAAGTCAGTCTTTATCTTCAAGGAGCTCACAATGTAGTAGGGAAGGCAATTATATAAACAGAAAATTACAATACACTGTATATTAGTTAGCCTTCTCTAAAAGAATAGAACCTATGCCAGATAGTAGCAGCCCGCAGCTTCAATCCCAGCACTTGAGAGGCAGAGGCAGTCTTAAAAAAAATAAAACAAAAGGGCCGGTGAGATGGCTCAGCGGGTAAGAGCACTGACTGCTCTTCCAAAGGTCCTGAGTTCAAATCCCAACAACCACATGGTGGCTCACAACCACCCATAACGAGATCTGGTGCCCTCTTCTGGTTTGTCCGAAGTCAGCTACAGTGTACTTATGTATAAAAATAAATAAATATTTAAAAAATAAAAATAAAACAAAAGGACAGTATATATATATATGAGAATTTATTCAATTGGCAGATACTAAAAAGTTAAGAGAAAAGAGGAGCCATATTGTTCACTCAAACATTTCAGGGCTGGGCATAGTAATGCAGGCCTGTAATCAGCTGGGCTAGATTGTCTCAAAAGAAATTAGGCAGGCATAGGTGTGCATGCCTTTAATTCTAGCACTTAGAAGGCAGAAGGAGGCATAATTTTTGTAAGTTCTGGGCCATCCAGGTCTACATAGTGAGTTCCAGGACATAGTGAGACCCAGTAAACAAAAACAAACAAAACAAAAACAAAACAGAACAAAATGAAGGTGCTACCACTTACGAAGGGCAGCTAAAGAACCCTGCATTCCCTGCTGAGATATCTACAGCTGTTGAGAATTTTCTAAACACAGAAGCACACAACCACTTAAACTCTAGAAACTGCAATAAAAGCATAGAACAAACTAAGAAACTAAATTTCCATATGAACAAGGGAACTCACACTTGAGAACTCACACCCTCAGCTAGCCCAGCTCATCATAATAGAAGCTCCACTCCAAGCAGATATGAGCAAATAGATAGAACTTCTCCTCATCACAAGTCCTAGCTGGACTTACAGTATATCCTCAGGAAGGACAGGCCTCCACCATGTTTTCAACCACCCAAGTCTCCAGCAGAAGAGGACAAATTTCTGGTAATGAGGCTTAAAGATCAATGTATCCTTTCCTCCATTCAGCTTCCACTCAGAGAGCACAGGCTCTCCCAAATGTAGCAGGGTAAAAATACTGCACCCTCAATAGCCCTTGCCACAACTAGCTTGTAGAGACAGGTACCATACTGGCAAGCCAAAAATCAAATGCTACCAAGGCCTTCGAAGTCCCTTTTGAGCCACATAGGTGTGATTCTACAAATGAAACAAGCTACTGTCCCTATCCTGACCTTACAATAGAGACTCAGAGAAGAAACATCCTCAAGAAGTATAGACCCCCATACCTACCACATTTAATGCTCAAAGGTGATTGCCTTCTCTTAAGATCAGAAACAAGACAAAGATGTCTAACTTGTCATTTTTATTCTACATTCTATAGTCAGTTCTTGCCAGGGCAATTAGGCAAGACAATGAAATAAAGGTAAAAATAACTGAAAAGAAAGAAGTAAAATCAGGATAGCCAGGGCTATACAGAGAAACCCTGTCTCGAAAAACCAAAAAAAAAAAAAAAGAGAGAGAAAGAAAGAAAGAAAGAAAGAAAGAAGTAAAATATTTCCCAAGGAGTCAACTAAAAATTAATAGATCTAATACATGTGTTGATCCAAATTGCACAGTACAAGTTCAGCATACAAAATTCAAGGGCAAGATCAAGGATAAAGCATGACAGCATATACATGGAACCCCAGTTCTCAGAGAAACAGAAACAGAAGTGCCATCACTGCACATCTGAGGCCAAACCTTGTTGACACAGTATCAGCCAGTCAGTATCAGGCCACATAGCAAGATACCATGTCCAAAACAGACAGAACAAAAAAAATATCAAAAGAATAAAATATTTAGGAATAAATTCATCAAAGATTATAAAGGTTATACTATGAGAACTTCAAAAAATAGCTGAAAGAAGTCAAAGACCTAAGTGCATGGACAAATTACACATGTTCATGGATCAGACGACTTGACCCCGCTAGGAAGGCAACACTCTCCAAATTAAACTATGTGGATTTAAGCCATAGGCATAATTGCCATTAAAATTCCAAGTTGACATCTTTACAGAAACAGATGCAATGATTCTGAAATTCATATGAAAATTCATGAACTCCTTCCAACCTTCCCTCAACTGCAAATGACTTGAGATGTTGGAGTGTATAGGAAGTGGGAAGTTAACTGAAGAGGGGTTCTTTCTTTTCCTGTTGCTGGGATATGGAATCCTGACAAAAGCACTTAAGGGAGAATGGGTTTACTTTGACTCACAGTTCAAGGGTTCCATGCTGGAAAAAGCGTGGCAGTAGGAGAGTAAGAAGGCAACAGGTCATTGCCACAATGGCAGTCGAGAAGTGGAAATCAATGACTGTGCTTAGCTGGCTTTCTCCTTTTCATTCAAAGACCTCAATCCACAGGAATGATGCCACCCACATTTAGGGTAAATTTTCTCACCTTAAAATTAATGGAAACGTCAGGGCAGTGGTGGCACTCACCTGTAATCCCACTGAGCCTTCTTTCCAGCCCTACCTACCTCAAGTGAATGGAGAAAGCCAGAAGTCATGTCTCCTTGAGCCTCAGTTCAGAATGACGGAACTACCGGCTGATAGGATCCTCTAGTCACCAAAAGAGTCAGCAAGACGGCGTCTATAGCTTTTGAGGATACCCCAATGGATTCTGTCCTCTAGCACATGACCTTCACTTAAGCATGGGATGAAAAGAGTCCTATGTTCTGAACTCAGAAGAGATGCACAATTGTGCCTGGCTGAGACACACAGGCCCTCCTTGATTCTGTAGCAGGAAAAGGTGGTGCCACGTGCGAAGTGCAGCTTGCTGTCACCTAAAGCCAAGCAGCTTAAGGAGGTTCCACCAGGGTACCAGGAAGAAACCCAAGTGAACATATATTTTATATGAGCATATAGTTCATAGTCAAACTTCATATATATTTGAATATAAATATAAATTAAAGGGTTAAAGTATTCAAAAACATTTAAAACATTTAAAATATCTATACTTGGTGCATTATGGCAATAAAAATGGAAATGTGCATGCATCTTCATTTACTGCTGGGGCAAATGCACATCTTCAAATTTTGAGGGGTAGTGTGATTAAATAAATAATCAAGACCCTTGAGGGATGAGCATACAGTTCAGAGGCAGAACATTTGTCAGGCATGTATTTCCTGGTTTGTATTCCTAGCACCTTAACACACACACACACACACACACACACACACACACACACATACACCAGGTTGTTTTAACGATGCTTGCCTAAAGTTTCTAATTAACTACAAGGTTATATCCCAGATCATTCACCAAAGCTTTACTTACTAACAGACAGACATAAGCTGGCAAATGGGATTAGTGTGATGGTTTGGATGAAAACTATCCTCCACATGGCTCAGGCAGTGAAGAGAGTCACCAGGGCAGTGTGCAGAGGCAGGGCTAATCTGTGGCTTAATGTCTTGTATACCTGTTTATTTCTTCTGAGTCCAGAACTTTGAACTCTTCCTTCCTCACTTGCATGAGGTCAAATAATTTGATGGTATTACCAAAAGCTGGAGGTGGGGTTACTTGAAGGAAGATAACTACTGCCTTTGAAGCATGTCTGTGTCTGACCCTTCCTCCTCTATTTCCTGGTCACCTTAAGAAGAGCAGCTTTCCTCCACCACACTCAGCCTGCCAGAGATCTACCTCAACATGAGCCCAGTTTGACAGGGACCCCTGGCCATGGACTGAACCCTCTGAAGCCATGAATCAAAACTCAGGTAAGTTTTAAAATCTCTATGGAATTTAATATGTAGTAGATTTTTATAAAACTATACCTAGAGAGTGTCTGGTATCAGGGAGTTAGCTATTAACCCCGTAGCAGGTTAAAGCATATATATATATATATATATATATATATATATATATATATACCTCTATAAATCCTCTTTGTATATATATCTATAAATATGATTATGTATTTAAGCATAATTATATATATACATATATATATATATATATGACTGTCACACACATATGTAACAACAATTAAAGAAAAAGAAGTCATAAATTTGAATGAAAGCAAAATGGGGTACTTGGGAGGGAATGGAGGAAAGAAAAGGAAAAAGGGAAATGATATACTCTCAAAAATGTTTAATATAAATAAAGGGTTAGTAATAATAATAGCAATAATAATAACCTGAAGGTCTTAATTTGGTTAAGTACATACATGATGTGAACATAGGGTACCTACTGCAGCCATCAATGTTCCCTACATTTTTTTCTTCTTAACCCATCTGCAGTCCATAGGAGATCCCTTTTTGAGTAAAAGAAATGGAAACAATTCTCCCTATTTCTGTATCCACTACACTGTTCTGCTTCTGGAAAATTTAGTCTGCAGAAATTAATGTGGCCCTAGAAAATTTATTTGTAAGATAAGTTCATCAGAACATTATCTGTATATGTATTCATTTCAAACATTCAATTAGTATTTTTTTAAAAGTTGAAACAAAGAAATTCAACACCAAAACTAATAAATTAAAAAAAAAAATTAAGACAAGGTCTCTCTTGTCCCAGGTCACCCCTGACTGTCCTTGAACTCAATGTATAGACCAGGATGACCTTGAACTCACAGAGATTCACCTGTAAATAAAATTTTGAAAAACTTTTACCACCCTTACTACCAGGCTGGAGATCCAGCTCAGCAGGTATGTGTAGTGGCCGCTGAGCATGCAGGGAGCCCCTAGGACATCGCTGCCCTAGGTTCAGTGCCCAGCACTGCACAAACTGCATGTGGTGGCACACTCATGTAATTTCAGCACTTGGTAGGTGGAAGCATGCAGATCAGAAGTTCAAGGTTGTTCTTGGCTACATAATAAAGTAAAAGCCAGCCTGGGGTACATGTGACCCAGTCTCGAGAAAAAATAAAATAAAAAAAACAAAACAAAACTTACTATAAAACTACAGTAATCAAGGTATTATGGTATCAGGCATAAATGCAGACATATGAGCTAACAGAAGAGACTTGAAAGTCCAGAAATAAAGCCAGGAGTCTTCCTGACAAGAACTCCAGGAAATACAATGAGAGGAAAAATATTTTTAACAAACCGATTACCAACTGGAAACCAACTAGGTATGCATAAAAGAAGGAAGTTTGACCGTACCACTCACTGTATACAAAATTAATTGAAAATAGACCAAAGACCTAAATGTAAGCACTAAAATCACAAAATTCTTGTAAAAAAATAGAGGTAAACTTTTTTATGACCATGGTTTTGACAATAGAGTCTTAAATATGGTGCCAACTACAGAGCAACAAAATAAGGCTAGACAAATAGTAAAACTCCTACTCTTCAAACACGCTATCAGGAAAGCAACGAGTGCTAGGCATGGGGTGCACACCTTCAGTCTTAGCACTCAGAGACAGGGGCAGCTGGAGCTCTGCGAGTTTGAGACCAGCCTGGTCTACACAGTGAGTTCCAGGAGTTTGCTGTATATAGGACACAGAAAGAAAGAAATGGAAGCAGGGGAGAAAGAGAGGGAAGAAGGGAGGGAGGAAAGGAAAGGGGGAAGGAGAAAAAGAAGATAGGTAGTGAAGGGTGGTAAGAAAAGAGAGAAGGTGAAAACCCAACACATAATAGAAATGTGTGCAAATCATTTGTCTGGTAAGAGACTTCTGTCTAAAATACTCTGGAACGCAACAATAATTAGACAACCTCTTTACATCTACTAAGTGGATTTTTACCAAAACAACACCCCAGGGGAGGGGAGGAAAAACAAACAAACAAACAAATCAGAAAGTCTCAAATGTTGGTGAGGACATGAGGGAATTGGAACCCTCATGCACTGCTACTGAAATATAAAATTCTGTAATCACTACAGAAAACACTATGATGATTCCTGAAATTCTGAAAGCATGCAATCCCACGAGACTCAGCACTTCCACTTCTTGGTGTGTATTCAAGCAAAGGGGCTGAGTGATGTTTGACAACACCCAGTCCAAGCTGTATTCTGTACAGCAGAGAGTTGACACTGTCCTTGGAGAGAATGCTGCTGTGTTCTCTCCTCTCCTTAGTGTTCATAAGCACCAAAGGCTATTTGTAATCTCTCACCCAGAAGAAAGAAATGTGGACAAATGCTACTTATAGACAAAACTTAAAGACATTATCCTACAGGAAATAAGCAAGAGGACAAATATTCCATGAGTCCTCCCTATAAGGTTTGGAAAGTAGCCAAATTCATGGAGACTAAAAATGGTGGTTGCCAGGGGCTGAACACAGGAGGGGATTGAGAGACAGTACTTAATGGGTACATAGATTAACTGGGGAAAATGAAAACGGTCCAGAAATGGACAGTGGTAACAGTTTTATGACAACGTGGAAGTTATGAAATATAATGGCACGAAATTTAATAATATAAAACTACACATTTTAAAATAGTTAAGAGCCAGGCAGTGATGGCACACGCCTTTAATCCTAGCACTTGGGAGGCAGAGGCAGGTGGATTTCTGAGTTCGAGGCCAGGCTGGTCTACAGAGTGAGTTCCAGGACAGCCAGGGCTACACAGAGAAACCCTGTCTCAAAAAGCCAATAAATAAATAAATAAATAGTTAAGAAAGCACAGGAAAATGGCTCAGCAGGTAGAGAGGTACTTGCTGCCAAGTCTGAGACCCGAGTTCGATCCACCAGAATCCATATTATGGAAGGAGAGAGTGGACCTCTGCAAGTTGTCCTCTGACCTTCACATCCATGCCATTGCCCAGGTGTGTGCATACACTAAATATATTATAAATTAATTTAAAAATAATGGGTAAAGGGCCTGGGAGATGGATCATCACCAAAGACTTGCAAGTGATCTCCTGAAGATATATAAGAAGCCAGATGTGGTGGTGTGAATCTGCATTCCCAGCACACCTCCCTGGAGAAGGGAGGTGGACACTCGCCACTCGCAGGCCAGTCTAACCCAGAGTGTGCTGCTGCACAGAAGCACAACCAAGAAAGAGACCCTGCAAGGTGGGAGGTGGGAGGCAAGAACTGACTTTTAAATCTTCTCTCATCTCTAAACACATGTACGTGCAGTTAAAAGCATGGGTAAATCATGGTTTGTGTTATACATATTTTACTACAATAAAAATACAATGACTCTATTTCTTCCTTAAGATTGCGAACAGTCTCCCTCTTCTCTCCTACTAATCTATTTTAAAAATTGGCAAAGCATCTGAGTAGATATTCCTTCAAAAATATGTATAAAAAGCCAAGCAGAACAGGAAAGAATACTCAATACCAGCAGTTACTATGAAACTAAAAATTAAAACCATAACTACTAGGATGGCTATGTTAAAAAAAAACAATTATAGAAGGATTGGTAAAGGTGTGAATGATCTCGTGGGAATGTAAAATGGTAACTTTATGGAAAAGTTTGGTGGCTTTTCAAAATGCTAAACATGGAATTATTATATGGCCCATCTCTACTCTGAAGTATATAATCAAGAAAAATGTACACAAAAAGTACCCAGTATTTCTAGTCACATTACTCTAATAGCTAAAAATGAACAACCTTAAGCACCTATCAATTGATTAATGGATAAATAAAATATAGTACAGCCACACAATCAAATAAGATGCTGGCTGCTAGGACTAGTAGCACATGCCTGTAGTTCCAGCGCTCAGGCATCTGGGACAAAAGAATGTCAAGTTCAAAGCCAGCCTGACCTACACAGGAAAACATTGCTCAAAAATAACTTAATAGATAGGATAAATTTTGGGTAGAAAGTTTTGAGGGTGAGTTGGTGTCCCTATCATTCCAACGGGGTTCCTGCCTCTTCAGATTCTATATCCCCAATGCGATGAGTCTCAGCTGAAGTCACCCTCATTGATTCTTGGGAGCCTTCCTATCCTAGGTTTCTTGTACATCCTTGAGACATCAACTTTCCCACCCAGATCCCTCTCTCTATTTGCTTCTTATGGCTAACTTGAGACCTATCCCATGGGCAAGCACCAATCCCTGTCACTATTAATGATACTCTCTTACACTTGCAGACAGGAGCCTAGCATAACTGTCCTATGAGAAGCACCACCCAGCAGCTAACCTAAACAGATGCAGACACCCACAGTCAAACATTGTACTGAGCTTGGGGACACTTATGGAAGAATAGGAGGAAGAATTGTGGGCCTTCAAGGGGACAGGAACTCCATAGGAAGACCAACAGAGTTAGCTAACCTGGACCCTTGGGACTCTCAAAGACTGAACCACCAACTAAAGACCATACAAAGGCTGGACCTAACCCTCTCCCATATGTAGCAGATGTGCAGGTTGGTCTTCAAGTAAGTTCCCCAACAACTGGAGTGGGGGCTATCCCTAAAGCTGTTGCCTGTCTGTGGATCCTGTTCCTCTAATTGGGTTGTCTTATCTGCCCTCAGTGGGAGAGGATGCTTCTACCCCTACAGAAACTTGATTTGCCTGGTTGAGGGAAATTCCCAGGGGGCCTCCACTCTCAAGAGGAAAAGGAGAGGGGGTGGGAGGAAGGGCTGTGTGAGGGGGGACCAGAGGGAGCAGTGTTTGGGATGTAAAGTGAATTTAAAAACTACAAATAAATACTTCTCTAAATAAATAAACTCTGTGAACCTTGGAAACTGTATAGTAAGTGAAAGGAACCAATCACAAAAAAATGTAGATTCATTTATATAAAATGTCATAAAAGATAGAGAAACAAAATAAGTGATTTGGGAGGAAATAAGGAGCAATTGGCAATGACTATGACATTTCTAACTGAGATGATTCAAATGTTCTGCTGACTGCTCTCTTCTATGAATATGCCAAGAATACACACAAAGGTGAATTGTGGGATATATGATAATAACTCACGGCTATAGAAAGGAGACTGGGTGTGTAGCTGTGCTTGCCTAACAAGCACAAAGCTCTGGGTTTGATTCCCAATTCTGTATAAATTAGGTTTATTATAATGGCAGCACTTAAGAGATAACAGCAGAAGGACCAGTAGTCCAAGAACAGTCTGGACAACAAAGTGAGTTTGAGGCCAGCCTGTGCTACATCAGACTCTGTCTCAAAAATAAACATGAGGGGCTGGTGAGATGGCTCAGCGGTTAAGAGCACTGACTCCTCTTCCAGAGGTCCCGAGTTCAAATCCCAGCAACCACATGCTGGTTCACAACCATCCATAATGAGATTTGATGCCCTCTTCTGGTGCATGTGAAGACAGCTACAGTGTACTCACATAAAATAAATAAATCTTTAAACAAACACGCATGAACGAAAGTTCCTAAAATGGGCCTGGCAAGGTAGCTTGATGAGTAGACACTTGTCTCAGACAATCCCCATGACCTATGTGATGGAGGAGATAATCAGCTTCTGGAAATTATCCCCATAAACAAACAGACAAACAAATATTAAGTTCCTGGGGGAAAAAAGCCATACCTACACTGAATATTTTAGAAAGGCTGGTCAATTAACGGAGCATCAATGACTACGGAGAGGTTGGAATGTCACAGGTACAGGACCCTAACTACAATCTATCTTGGGCTATCTTTAGCTATTTATTGCCCACCTCTCTGTATGATCTAGCATCCTTGTGAATATTAGGTAAGTCCTTTTTGAATGTAAGCTAGGAATATTAGCTAATACCACTGGAGGCCTATAAAAGAGGTCTCAGCATCTGAGGGCTATATTGCTGGGTTTTTGTTTGATTGTTTGTTTTTTGTTTGTTTTTCGAGACAGGGTTTCTCTGTGTAGCCTTGGCTGTCCTGGAATTCACTCTGTAGACCAGGCTGGCCTNGAACTCAGAAATCCGCCTGCCTCTGCCTCCCAAGTGCTGGGATTAAAGGTGTGTGCCACCATGCCTGGCTAACTTTTTTCTTTAAAAAAATAAAAGACAGGAAAAAAACCAAGACAGCAAGATAGAGACTGTCTAAGATTATGTAACTCATTTATTTAATGGGCAATACAGATTTACTGGTTGTTGAGTAGCTGTTAATAAGGACAGAGAACAGAGTAGTGCCACTGGAAGGTTGGAGATCAGAATTCATTGAACAAGGAGGAAAGAAAAAGGAGACTAACTACAGACATGTCTTCTGAGACTGTAGATTACAAAAGAAAAAACACAATTAAATTTAGCTAAAAAAGAATTTAGTTGATTCAGGAAAAGAAAAATGATAGTAATTATTTAATGGACTTAAAGATACACATTTCTCTTTCTTTTAAAAAGATTTGAGAGAGAGAGAGAGAGAGAGAGCGCGCCTAAGGGCAGGTGCCCACAGAGGCCAGAGGCATCAACACCCCTGAAACTGGAGTCCCAGATGTTTGTGAGCCTGCTGCCATGGGTGCCACCAAACTCAGGTCCTCTGGAAGAGCAGCAGGTGCTCTTAACCACTGAGTCATCTCTCCAGCCTCTCTTCCATTTCCCATGGTCCCTGCTTTTTTTTTTTCTTGAGACAGTCTTATGTAGCTCAGATTAGCTGGCCTCAATCTCATAATGTGGCAGAGGATGACCTTGAGCTTCTGATCTTTCTGCCTCCTTATTCCAAGTGCTGGAACTACAGGCATGTCCCACCATATCTGGCTTATGAAATTAGGTCAGCACTCTACCAACTGAATTCCATCCAAAGATGCACATTTGTTCGCATTTTTTTGGATTTTCTGAAGCAAACACATCAGACAGTTCCTGGAATCTTAGCATTTCTGCTGGTCAGGCAGCAGTTGTCATTGCCTGACACCTTCTGGCAAGATACAGAAAACAACAGTATTAAAACAAAATAAATATGAGGCTATGAAAGAAAGCCATGAGACACTTGGGTTTATTTTTTTCTTTAATTTTCCCTAGAAATCATCCACTTCTTAACTGCAGCAAACATTATACAGTGACAGAGTCCAATGGTAATCCAAGGTGTCAGATTTCAAGTGTAAATGGTACTGTATTAACACCTTAGCTAATTTATTTCATGTTACTGTTTTCTGTGACACACACAGGAAATGACATGCCTCCGATGTCTGCTTCTAAGATGGGCATGGTAGCACTCACATCTGCACTCAAGAGGTACAGGCAAGAGGATTGCTGCGAGTCCAAACCCCTCCTGAACTACATGAGATCCTGACTCAAACAATAAAACTATCAACAGCAGGGCGTGGTGGCACACACGCCTTTAATTCCAGCACTTGGGAGGCAGAGGCAGGCGAATTTCTGAGTTCAAGGCCAGCCTGGTCTACAGAGTGAGTTCCAGGACAGTCAGGGCTACACAGAGAAACCCTGTCTCGAAAAACCAAAAAACAAAAAAAAAAACAAAAAAAAACCGAAAAAAAACCAAAAACCTATCAACAGCAAAATATCCACAGACATATATCCATTCCTGAGAGAGTCTTAATGAAAATCCGGAGAGATGGCTCAGTGGTTAAGGGTACTGGCTGCTCTTGCTCTCTCATGTGATTGTTTGCCTTCCCTTCCCCCATCTCTCCATGTGCTCATGGCTGGCATCTACTCCCCTACTCCTCTACTTTTCTTCTCTCTCTCTCTCTCTCTCTCTCTCTCTCTCTCTCTCTCTCTCTCTCTCTCTCTCTCTCTCTCTCTGCGTCTACTACCCTCTTAACTCCCCTCCCCATGCCTTGAATAAACTATTCTATACTTTAAAAAAAAGAGTACTGGGTGTTTTCCAAAGGACCTAGGTTAGATGCCCAGGACCAACATAGTAGCTCACAACCTTCTGTAACTCTGGCCCCAGGAGTCTGCCCTCTTCTGGTCTCCTTAGGCACTAGGCTTGCATTTGATACATAGATATACATGCAGGCAAAACACCCATGCACATAAAATAAATAATTAAAAAAGAAAAGAAAAGAAAATCTCTGGGCCAACAAAGTAGGTAGGTAAAGGCACTTACCATCCAAGCCTTGTGGCCTGACAGGAGAGAACCAAATCCCATAAGGTGACTTCCATATACGTGCTGTGCCACACCCACCCATACATGCACAGCATGAACACATACAGCAACAAATGTTTTAATTAAGAAAACCTTCAACACTTACAAAATATAAATTCTAAATGGTAAAATTGTCTAGTGTGATCATTTAATTGACAGTAACTTGTGTAATAGTACTTTCTAGTTATTGCTTCAAATTAGATGAAATACCATAGACCACATCTTTCCTTGTTAAGAAATTATGTGTGGAGGTGTTTTGCCTGCCTGTTTCTCTGTACACAATGAGCAGGCAGTGCCTGAGGGGGAGCTCCAGAAAAAGGCATTGGAAGCCCCTGGGTTTGGAGTTACAAGTGATTGCAAGTCATCACGGCAGTGCTAAGAAACTAACCCAATTCCTCTATGAGAGCTAGTGCTCCCAACTGCTGAGTGTTTCTCCAGCCCCCTATCAGAGTACCATACCATGAAAAATCCTAATTTATTAGTCATTAACACATGATTCAACAAATATTTGCCAAACATTCACTATATGGAAGGTATTAGATACTAGTCAGACTAATTTGAGAATTATTGCATGCTAAAGTCACTTCTATGTAATGTGTGTTACTACATTAAAGACTAAAATAATATAGTAAAGATCCCCACTTTTCTTTCTATGCATCTGTCCTACAAAAAATATTTGCTCAGGTACCCAAAGATTTATGTACAAAAGAGGTCCGTTACAGTATTGCTTGAAAAAGTGAAGAACTGGATATAACCCAAATATCCATCCCTTGGACATTTGATAAACTATAGTACATCCATGCAAAAGTCTACCATTACACTTTTATAAAGACGCAAGAGTTCTAATTGAAGATGCCGGACTGAAGGAATGTGCTTATCTAAGTCTCCTCGGGCATCCTATTAAAATGTTAATAAAGGAATAAGTAAGCCCTTAAGAAGAAAATGGACTTAACTTCTGGAAGATTGGAAATAATATCAGCTGATGAAACAAAATGGAATGGGACAGAGTGTCTGGAAAAATCCCAGAGAGGCTGCCATTTCAGAGCTGCCAAGTACTCAAGGTCGAAATAAGGGAGTCTGGAAACCAGGAAGTGACGTGAAATCCTGTCCATGAAACAAATGCTCTTATTGGCTCTCTGTTATGCCCCCACATACTATCCACATATTTCACATAGTGGACCGAATTATTACTTCCTAGGGGTTTTTTTTTAAAGGCAAACAAAACAAGCTGGTCATGGTGGCACATACTCAGGAGGCTAAGACAGAAGGCCCCCAAGTTGTGGCCTGCCTGGGCTATGTAACAAGACCATGTTTTAATTTTTTTTCGGTTTTTCAAGACAGGGTTTCTCTGTATAGCCCCGGCTGTCCTGGAACTCATTTTGTAGACCAGGGTGGCCTCGAACTCAGAAATTCACCTGCCTCTGCCTCCCAAGTGCTGGGATTAAAAGCGTGCGCCACCACCGCCTGGCTAAAACCATGTTTTGTTTTGTTTTGTTTTGTTTTGTTTTAAATAGAAGTAAAACACACCTGGAGATATGTAGGAAAAGCTAAGGTAGTGTAGGTGTTAATGTCCCACAGCGAATGAATTGTTTAAAATGTATCATTTGGGGGTATTGTATGGTTCTACCCAAATTACCATCAAACTTGAGGAGTTGTGTTGGGCCTGCTCTCAGAAGGTCATCAGATCTGGTCCAGGTGACTGTATAACTTCCCTTATAGAAGGATAGGGTAGGTAGTATGTGTCATGGAACCCTCCACCTCAGTCCAGGCGCTCCTTCCAACCAGCTCTATGCAGTTCTGCCCTTATTGCATGTGGTCTCTAGGTCTTGGGGGATGGGCTAGAGGATGTAGGTGGAGTACGACTAGGGGAGAGGACTGTCTATGGTGTTATGAGAAAGCAATCATCCCTGCTAGGTGGACTTTGCAGTGCAGCCAGAGGAGCTCCCACATTCCTGTAAGTAATCTCTCACCTATGGAAGAAACCCCAACACACTCACTGGTTCCCAGAGTGAACTTTGGTAGAATCATACATCAGTCTGTTCTTGGGACTTTAGAGGGGGTGGGGTAGGAAAGAAATTTTAAGAAGAGGGGAGCTCCTGCCCAAAGGCAGCTTCCCTTCAAAACAAAAGTTACTTGGCACACCCCCTGATCTGCTATGCAACCATCTTCATTAAACTTCCTATTCAGGGAGAGAACAAGTGAACAAATAGTTATCCAGACATAAAAGAGATGAAACTGTATCAAGTACCATGGCTGGCTGGCTGGCTGGCTCCCTAAATTTCTTCTTTCTTCCTTTATTCTCTCCTTTCTTTCATCTATCTATCTATCTATCTATCTATCTATCTATCTATCTATCTATCTATCTATCTATCGGTTTGGTTAGTTAATTAGGGTCTTTCTCAGTCATCCAGGCTGGTTTTGAACTCAGAGTGTTTCTTCCTCAGTATTCTGAGTACTGGGATCACAAGCCTGTACCACAATGCCCAGTTCTTTCATTTTTAGATATAAAGAGACAATTACAGAACACCAAATATATGCTGATAAACAGCATCATACAAAGAAGGACAGAGCAAGCAGAACTGACTACAGATGGAATGGAAAATTTAGAAAGGAGGCTAGTATTAGGGCCTATTAAGATCAAAGGGGAGAGAAATAACCTATAAGAAGATATTATATAATATACTACAGTCAATATACCACAAATTACTTATACTTCTATGTTCACTGCTGCTCTGCTCAGAATAGGCAGGAAATGGAACCAGCTTAAATGCCTATCCATAGATGGAATGAATAAAGAAAATGTAGGACATATACATAGAAATTTTTATTTAGCTATAAAGAAAATTGAAATTATGACATTTGCAAGTAAATAATAGGACTGGAGATTGTCATGTTAAGCAAAAGAAGTCAAACGCAAAAAGAAAAACACTACATATGTTCTTTCTTTTTTTTTAAAGATTTATTTATTTATTTTATGTATATGAGTACACTGTAGTTGTCTTCGAACACACCAGAAGAGGGCACTGGATCCCATTACAGATAGTTGTGAGCCACCATGCGGTTGCTGGGACTTGAACTCAGGACTTCTGGAAGAGGAGTCAGAGCTCTTAATGGTTGAGCCATCTCTCCAGCCCACATGTGTTCTTTCATATGCAGAATTTGGACTGCGCGCGCGCGCGTGTGTGTGTGTGTGTGTGTGTGTGTGTGTGTGTGTGTGTGTCTGTGTCTGTGTGTGTAGGTCCTGAAATTAGAATGGGAATCATGGGAGGCTAGGAAGATATCAAAGGGACAGATGAGACAGAGGGCAAAGAAAGCCAGATTGGATAGGAGAGAAGGGGACTAGCAGTGGACAAATCAGAATAAAAGATAATACAAATGTCAGTGTATGAAGATGCAATGATGGAACCTTTCATGTTACATACTAACTTAAAAATCAATTTTCTTAAAAAAAAAAAGTTTTAAGGGCTGGAGAGATTCCTTATAGTTAAGAATGCTTGCTGATAATTTGTAAGGACCAGAGTTTGGACCCCGATCCCAGCATCTCTCAGGCAACTCAGGGATGTCTGTAACTCCAGCCCCAACTTGACACTCTCTTCTGGTTTCCACAGGCACTCATACAAAAAGGTGTACAGACAGACAGGCAGAAATTAATTAATCATTTAATTAAAGATTCATTTAATTCATGAATTAAATGAATTCATGAATCATTTAAAAGAAAACAAAAATGTTTTACAAATCAGGAAATGAAAACTGCAACTACTGTCAGAAAGAAAAAATTCATTCACCCCTTTAGAATCAAAATTAGAGGCTAGTTATATGGCTCAGTAGTAGAAATCCTGCCTGGTGTGTGTGTGCCCAAGGCCCTGGGCTCAACCCCAGTTCAACAAAAGAAAAAAGAAGAAGAAACAACAATCAGAATTCTCATTAGCCAAACTAGATGTGAGAACGTTTTAAACTGTGAGGAAAATCTTCTGAAGACTTTAAGTCCTTTTTCTAGGTAAATATGAGCAAATGTCTACTCACCTCATACAGTGCACCAGTGACAGAGCAGATGAACAATTGAACTGAACTTGGTGAACGAGTTACTTTACTGGGTTTAATGAAAGGAGAATGGCTGGTGGGGAACTTACAGGAGCGTAGGTGACTCAAAAACAGCTACATCTGGGAGTCTTATAGAAGAGTGTGGGAAGGATTGAGCCATCCCGAGGGGTCAGGACACCACAAGAAGACCTACAGAGTCAACTGATCTGGGTCCATGGGGGCTCACAGAGACTAAACCATCAACCAAAGAGCATGCATGGTCTGGACCCCCTATCCATTTGTAGCAAATGTACAGCTTAGTCTTCATGTGCGTCCCCTAACAGTTGGAGCAAATTATAACCCAGAGTGTGCTGGTACCCAAGGGAGGCTTCCTCTTCTCCTCAGGGAGGGGAGGGGGGTAATGAGGGGAGGGACTTGTGGAGGTGGGACTGGGAGAAGAGGGAAGGGGGCTGTAATAAATAAATACATTAATAAAACAAAACAGCTACATAACTAAAAAGTCTCACCTCATCATGAGTGATGACCTCAAGAAAGCTACATTATGGTATTCTACCTTTAATATTCTTTATTATTTTCAATTTTTATTGATTCTTTGTGAGTTTTATATCAGGAACTCCAATCCCACTCATCTCCCTAACCTTCCTATCCGCCTTCTGCTCTTACAAACTCCCCGCCAAAAGAAAGTAAAAAACCAAAACAAAACATAAAAAAAAACACCAAAGCATAGAAAACATCTGGTTGTGGAAGGTGCAGTGTGTCCCACAGTCCCTTTTGTCCACTCATCTTTACTTGCAAAAGTTCACTGCAATGAGTCATGGCCTCTGGCTTCGGTTAAAACCTGTTGTTGCCCTGTGTCATGGAGACCCTGCAGCTTTGGCTCTGCAGGGCCGGCCATTTCACATGCTCCAGCATTTCTCACATGGGGTTGGTGTTAGGATTGGCCAGCTTAAAGCCCTGACTCTGGGCTGCCCGGTTGAGTCGGGACCCACTTTTCACCAGCTGCAGCCAGTGAGAGGCAGAGCCAGCTCACCCACTCTCATGACCCTGGGGCTAACTCTCCCGACTGCTGGGAGGGGGGAGGGGGGAGGGGGCAGGGGCCACCTTTAATATTCCGTCTGTGTACTCTAGCACTGCTCCTGGTCACATGCAGTTAGGAGGCAAGATGGAAGTGTTAATAGTGCCATTACCTTTACCACGGACACAGCAATCACAGTATTTGTTCTGTTTATTTTATTGTCATGACTATGGGTCTCAAGATATATCTGCTTCATGCTAGTGATATGATGGTCTTACATGCCCGAGAGGGGAGGAGCTATGCTTTTGAAAGCAGGCAGTTTTACATTAGGGACCTCAGAAACAAATAACACCATTCTTGTCCTTGGCCGGAAGCCAAAAATATCTTTGGTTCTGTACTGGCCACAGGCCAAAAATGCTAGAAGTGTTTGGGGACTCTAGTTTGTGATCTAGCCTCTTGTTATCTTTCTTTTCCTTTTACACAGCCACCCAGAAGCTGTGTGAGTGTGACCACAACTCCAGTGTAAACACTCATCCCCTTGAAGAACTTTGGAACTGGACATCTAGATTTTTGTTGTGGAAAGGGGAGATAGATAGATAGATAGATAGATAGATAGATAGATAGATAGATAGATAGATAGATATAGAATGATAGATGATAGATAGATAGAATGATAGATGATAGATAGATAGATATAGAATGATAGATGATAGATAGATATAGAATGATAGATGATAGATAGATAGATAGAATGATAGATGATAGATAGGTAGATAGATAGATAGATAGATAGATAGATAGATAGATAGATAGATAGATAGATAGATATTGTCTGGGTGGTTATGCTATTAATCTTTGGACCTTGTATACTCAACTGCTGTCTTAATTTTATCTCTTTTAATCTGATGGTCCTGCTGCAATGTAATTCCTTGACCACCCTCTAATGCCTAGAGGGTCAGCAAGAGTAAAGACCCTAAGCCAGTGGTTCTCAACCGGTGGGTGGCAACCTCTTTGGGGTAGGATTCTTTTTTTTTTTCTTTTTGTTTTGTTTGTTTGTTCGGTTGGTTGGTTGGTTTTTGTTTGTTTGTTTGTTTGTTTTTGTTTTGTTTTTTTGAGACAGGGTTTCTCTGTGTAGCCCTGACTGTCCTGGAACTCACTCTGTAGACCAGGCTGGCCTCGAACTCAGAAATCTGCCTGCCTNAACCTAAGATTAAGCTAGAGAGTAGGCTGTTTACTTGAACTCTAAATGCTGCCTTACAGTTTAAAATTAGTTGATACATTATTATAAATTGGGATGCTTTTAATTAGAGATTCTTATGTGAAATATTATTCTATCCCAAAATGTTATTTTTTTGGAGACAGGGTTTCTCTGTGTAGCCCTGACTGTCCTGGAACTCACTCTGTAGACCAGGCTGGCCTCGAACTCAGAAATCTGCCTGCCTCTGCCTCTCAAGTGTTGAGATTAAAAGTGTGCGCCACCACTGCCCGGCTGTAGTAGAACTCTTTCATAGGGGTCAAATGGCCTTTTCACAGAGCTCACCTAAGACCACCAGAAAACACAGATTTTATATTATGATTCATAACACTAGAAAAATCACAGTTATAAAGTAGCAAGAAAAATAACTTTATGATTGGAGGGTCACCACAACATTAAAGGTTAGCAGTATTAGAAAAGTTGAGAACCACAACTCCTAAGTCCTTCTGTCTCCCAGTTTCAGTCCATCTCTGAAGTGATTTTAAGATCTAAACACTTGGTGGGGAAGCATATTTTAGGAATTAGCAGATTAGCAGACTTAGAAGCCATTAAAGATAGACCACGCCCTCATGATGCTTTAGAACCCACCTCCCATTTCCCTAGTAACAACAGAGAGGGAAGACTCACAATTGTCCCTTCTTAGGATTTAAAATACTATACAAAAAGATGAAGGTGTTGGAGCTTTATTGAGGCCCATTAAGGGAAAAGCTATTTCCTCCTATTTAAAAGAAAAAAGTGGATTCTGAGTTTTCTCTGCTCCAAAGATTAGAACATACTATTCCTTTGCCTCCTCCCTTAAAGGTTACTCTTGAGAGTTCTGTTAATCACCTGGCCAACAGGAAAGCTCATTTCCCTGAAGCCAAGCTACAGAAACGGGAGGAATAATTAACCTCCTCAATGATAGTTCCCTAAGCCCCTCCCTTGATGCAATTGCTTACAGAGCTTCTGTCATGCAGCATTGCTAAACCACACTACCGCTCTGATTTCTAACGAAAAGGAAACACAACTTTTCATTTTCATTCTTTCTCTCTCTTCTGGGTACTGGCCAAAAGCCTAAGAATGCTCTAACATGCTGGATTTCCTGGACCGGAACTCAAAAGAGAAAACACTCAGCTTTTTGAAACTCCCTCTACCTGGGAGCTACCAAGATTTACAGGTTGCCTGATCTGTTGTTTTGCTTTCAAATGCTAGTAAAATGGCCCTTGAGCTTCCTTTTGAGTCCATTTGAAATTATTTAAACAAGATTAAAAACCCACAAAAGGAAACCACAGGACCAGCATGATGGCTCAGTGGGTAAGGGAGCTTGCCACTCATAGAAAGAACTCATATAAAGGTGAGAGTAGAAAACCAACCCCACAAAGTTGTTCCATCACCTCAATATATGTGACATGGCATGCAGGCAATCACATGCATCAAGCACACAGATGATGATGATAATGATACAAAGGAAATCCCAGAAGATAGAAGTGTTAAGAAACACCATCTATGCCTGTCCCAGCAATGGAAATCACGAATTCACAGCAGCTAGACCTACTACTGGCTCTGGGTCTACACAAGTTGAGCCTGCCTAACGGCCAGCTATGGAAGGGAAGAGACCCATAAGTCCCTATTACCTATAGCAGATCTCTTGGCAACTAACCGATTCTGGGAGGGGAGCATAGAATCCAGTTGTATACATAGTGGTAAGCCCACCATACTCTGATGGTTAGTTCCAAAGCCTGGGTCACATAAACAGCCCCAGTTAAACTCCGTGGGACACAAAGCAAAAACTAGGAAATATGGGAAAGAGATTTGTAAGGAAAGGAGAGATGGCAGAGATGGGAAGAAGGTGGGCATGAGTGACTAGAATGCATTATATACATGTGGGAAATTATCAAAGAACAAAATTTATTAATAAAAACTAATTTAAAACGGGAACTGCAAATTTCTTGGTGACAGTACTACAACTTGAACCTCGAATTTAAAACCCAACCGAATTATAAATCAAGTTGAGTATGAAAGATTATTTTCTAAAACTTAAAGACACAAGGAACATCTATTCTTTCTGAGTATGTAACTTAAAGATGTACTCTTACAAAACCAGGGTAAATACCAGAAAGGAAAATATCCAGGGAATTAAAAAATGCAGACTTAACTCATATTTCCAGTGAGAAAAACAAAATTTCACGGTGACAGCTGTGAGGCGGGCTTGGAAAGCAACCAGAAAGAATGCAGCTTAAGAATTAAATACACTGGAGTCAGGAATGGCGGGTGGCTCAGGCTCACAAGCACAGTACTCAGGAGGCTGAGGGAAGAAGACTGCCTTGGCTACATAGTGGGTTTCCGGCCAGCCCACAGTCCAGTGAAACCCCCTCTCAAAAGCAGATGAAGAAAAAGGAGTGAAATACATACCAACCAATGGATATGGTGAGGAGAACATGAGAAACGTGTACAAGACTGAGCGCCTAGAGCAGCAAAAAAAAAGAGTGTACACACACACACACACACACACATCTCCAGAAAACATTGAGGATTCATCTACAACAGGCAATCCGAAGCTTCAGTTAAAAAGAAGCCTTTAATCCCAGCACCTGAGAGGCAGAGACAGGTGGATGACTCTGAGTTTGAGGCCAGCCTGGTCTACAGAGTGAGTTCCAGGACAGCCAGGGATACACAGAAAAACCCTGTCTAGAAAAACAAACAAACAAACAAACAAAAACCCCCCAAAACAAAAAACCCAACAACAACAACAACAACAAAAACAAAGCAGACAAACAATCTCTCCCTTTCCTGTGATCCACATTAGTTTTTGCAGTAGATGGTACTTAAGATAGATCCACAACTGGTCACACTGCAGAGAACTAGAGGCTGCAAAGTGCTCAGTCCTAATGAGAGACAGTGGCATCAACACCTATACCAACACCACCAAAGTTCAGGGACCAAAGCAGAAGCCAGAGCAGGGTGGTGGCTGCACATGCCTTCATTCCTAGCATTCAAGAGGCAGAGGCAGGTGGGTCCCAATGAGTTCAAGGCTAGCCTGTTCTATAGAGCCAGTTCAGGGACAACCAGTACCGTTCCAAGAAACCTTGTCTTGAAAAATCAAACAAGCATACAAAACAGAAGGCAGGGCAGAAAGACTGTAAGAGTTAGAGATGTGCCATGAAATAGTGTTCTCTGGACATCGCAGGCTGGTTGCATACATGCAACTCACTGTGGCTATGACAGCATGCACAAGATCAAGCCAATCAAAATTCCAGCATGGCTAGACAGGGGATTTATAAGGCCTCACCCCTAGCCGGGGAGCTATTGGCAGCTGATGGCTGCTGGGGTAAGGAGAATCAAGTATTTTTTTAAGGACATGATCTCAGATCATATGAACAGTATATGGACTCAGGACCTGATAGAGAGGAGCTGGGAGAACTGGAGGGTAGATTTGGTCACAACAGACGGTAGACATGTATGAAATTCTCAAATAACAACATGAAGATGAGATGAACGTTAGAGCAAGAGGGAGACTGGTTGCAAGAATAATTCCTAAAACATCAGAAAATAAAAACTATAGAGACGTGTCTAAAATATGAAGTCAAATTTCTTCTTTTTCAGTGATATTTTGCCTGCATGTATGAGGGTGTGCTACATACATGCAGTACTCACAATAACCAGGAGAGGGCCGTCTGGTTCCCTAGAACTGAGCAGAAATGGGTTACACAGCCATCTCTTCAGAAATGAGCGTGGTTTTCCAGCTCCTATTTTTTTTCTGGGGGACTGAGAGGCTGGAACTTGCTACTGAACGAGAATAGATTTGAACTCACAAAGATCCACCTGCCTCTGCCTTCTGACTACTGGAGTTAAAGTCCCACCAGGTCCGGTTCTATTTTTTTTTTTTTAAGACGGGTTCTTGCTATGCAGCCCAGACTGGCCTAGAACTTGCTATGTAGCTGAGAATAACCTTCTGACTTTTGATCCTCCCGCTTCCAACTACTAAGTGTTGAGGTTGCAATTATGTGCTACAATGTGCCGCTTGTTGGTTTGGGGGGATTGTTTTGTTTTTAGATTTTTTGGTATCATGTGGCCTAGGATAGCCTTAAACTCACTGTGTAACTGAGGATAACAAACTTCTGATCCTCCCGCTTCCAACTCACAACTGCTGGGATTATAAGCATGAGGGGCTTTAAACGTTTATTTTTAAATGTGTAAAACTTATAATAGCTCAATTAAAATTAATTGATAGGAAGGTTCTGGGCAGGTTGTGGAGGTGGCATAATTTTTTTTTTAATATTCTCACTCCTGAGTAGTTTAATAAAAACAGAAAACAATCGAGGCACAGTGGTGCACACCTGTAACCGCAGCACTCCAGAGACAGAGACAGAAGCATCAGGAGTTTGAAGCTAGCCTGGTTCCATAAAGAAACCCTATCTGAAACATGCAACAACCAAAACAGAAACCCCCCAAACCCATGGACAATAAGTGTCATGAAGCTAGGCAAGAAGATTCTTAAATCCAAATATGTGGACGGGTGCAGACTACCAACAGCTGTAAAGCAGATGTGACATGAGCCCTGTGTGAAAGGAAGCAATGAGCAGGTGACAAAGCAAATCGGCTGGAACGGAGGGGTGAGACCTGAGTGTCCCCAAAACTCCGTGTCTGCAGCAGTGTGAGTCCCACAAGCTCTCCACACTAATCAGCCAGGAGCAAAAGACACTGCCAGAAACAGAATCCCGATTCAGCAACAGGGTAAGAAGCAAAAAGGGCCACAGGCCAGGAGAGCTAGAGCCAGGTGTCTGCGAAAGGAAGTCCCATTTTGGGCAATTACACAAAAGCAACAGAAGAGGGAGCTAGAAGCCACGAAAACGGAAAACCTACTGGGATCCTAGCCTCCACCCTTCTAACCGGGTTTTTTTTTCCCCCTTTCTTTTCTTTTTCAAAAAAGATGCAATGGCAGAAGCCTCTAATTCTGGCACTCAGCAGACCGAGGCAAGCCTGAGCTGCATAAGAAAACCCTGTCTCAAAAGATCAAAATACATAAGCATGAATTCATAAAGTCACGTGCAAATGAGCAATAGCTTTTACTAGAAGAAGCCAGTGAGGACGATTCGCAATGACAATTGACAGCAAAGCGGAAGCACATGCTTATGAGCCATGAACACTATAGCCTTCCATCTCAAAGCAAGTCCAAAGTAGACAAAGAAAAGGAGAGAAGATACAGAAGAAGTCAGGGTCTGAACAACTAAAGCTCAAGGTAATGAGGTCCAGGAAAGAATCGGAAATAAGAGAGACTAGAAATGAATTCTAAGGCAGAAAGAGCAAATGAACTCAGGATATAAAAGAGAAGATAAGAAGAGGGGACCTGTATAGAACCAAAAAGAGAAGAATGAAGTGATAAAAAGGAAAGCAAGCAAAGAATATCTCAGCACTTGAGAAACTGAGACCATGTCTCAAATCTTACTCCCCACCCCCTGAAAGAGGAAAAAGAGAGAAGAAAATAAAACAAAATAAACCATGTATAGAATAAAAAAATACCATGTTTTGTTTGTGGATCCTACAACCCTTTATGGAGAATACACATGCATATATTATATGCATATATATATTTCTCTGTGTTTGTGTGCGTGTGTGTGTGTGTGTGTGTGTGTGTGTGTGTGTGTGTGTGTATGTATGTATGTATGTATAGTCCTTGCACAAGAGCAGGATGGAGACTAGAAGAACAGAGAAAATCAATGGGAAGGGAAAAAAGCAGGGAGTCTAAGAGGAGGAAGCAAAAGCAGGTAAAACATCCATAAAAGTGAGAACAGAGATGGGCTGGTGGCTCATGCTTGCAATTCCAGCACTTGGGAGGCTGAGGCTGGAGGTTCAACACATGTTTGAGGCCAGCCTGGACGATATGGTGAGTTCCAGGACAACCTGAGTAATAAAATAATCATGACTCAAACAAATAAAATTTAAAGGTTAGAAAGGCTACAAGAAAGTTTCCCTGAGGGCTGGAGAGATGGCTCAGCGGTTAAGAGCACTGACTGCTCTTCCGGAGGTCATGAGTTCAAATCCCAGCAATCACATGGTGGCTCACAACCATCTGTAATCTATGGGCCAGAGCAGCAAAAGGGAAAAGGAAAAAAAAAGCTTTTCTGAAATAACTTTATATATATATACATATATGTATATATATATCCTAGCAAAAGTATTCCACTTCATTTTTATTTTATTGTATTTTTTGTTTTTTTGAGACAGGGTTTCTCTGTGTAGTCCTGGCTGTCCTTGGTCTATAACCCAGGCTGGCCTTGAACTCATAGAGATCCCCCTGCCTCTGCCTAAAGTATTAGATTTTTAGTACGAGATTTCCTACTAGTGGAGGGGGACACATGGAAGACAAACATCCAGTTATCAGATGTGTTGACAATGATATTTTATACTGGAAGAAAAGAAATCGGGGCTGGAGAGGTGGCTCAGCAGTTAAGAGCACTGATTGCTCTTCTGAAGGTCCCGAGTTCAAATCCCAGCAACCACATGGTGGCTCACAACCATCCGTAATGAGATCTGATGCCCTCTTCTGGTGTGTCTGAAGACAGCTACAGTGTACTTACACGAAAGAAAGAAAGAAAGAAAGAAAGAAAGAAAGAAAGAAAGAAAGAAAGAAAGAAAGAAAGAAAGAAAGAAAGAAAAGAAATCAGCATTTTCATGAGATACAGGAAAAACAACATAACCCAAGCAGTCAAATTTCTGACTTGGATCCTCAGGATCTGTTGGCAGTTAATGGTTGCTTCTGTGATGTCATTCATAATAAAGTAAATAACCACACCCATGCTCACACAAGCAACCCCAGTTAACCTCAGTGGGTCACAAACACTAAACAAAAGTCATGAACATCGAGGGGAACTCAATGGTTAGAAGAAAGGGTTCAGTGGGAAGGGGCGGGAGGGGTAATGGAGGATGAAATGACTCAATATATTACATACATGCTTGAAATTATCAAAAAATACAAAAAATGACTGACACAGGGTTTTTTTTAAGAGTTATTTATTATTATAGATAAGTACACTGTAGCTGTCTACAGACACTCCAGAAGACAGCATCAGATCTGATGGTTGTGAGTCACCATGTGGGATTTGAACTCAGGACCTTCAGAAGAGCAGTCAGTGCTCTTAACCGCTGAGCCATCTCTCCAGCCTGACACAGAGGTTTTAAAAAAAGTAACAATTTTTATTTGTAGCCAGAGTGTTATGAGCTGAATTGCATCCCGTCACCAAACAAAAAAGTTCACATGTTGAAGACCTAGGACCTTGAGAATGGGTGACTATCTGAAGGCAAGGCCCTTCTCTCTGACTGCAGTTCCTAAGAGGCAGTCAGCAGCACGTGAAGCTCAGTCCTGTAGCACTAGACAGGCATTTGCTCAAAGGCTACATTCCCAGTATTGTCAAAACAATTTTTAAAAGAGGTGATTTGTTCGCATAAAGACACCAAAGGCATGTCATGGCAGCATACAGTTGAAATTTCAAGGCTAGCCTGAGCTACACAACAATGCCCAGTCTCTAACAATAAATAGCCAAAAGAGAGCAGGGGAAAGGCTGTGTTGTGAATGACCAAGGCAGCCCCTGTCAGCCAAGGATAGATGCCTCAGAGAAATCAAACCTGCCAACACCTGACCTTGGGCCTCTACCTTCCAGGACTGTGAAATATATTTCTGCTGTTTATGACACCCCGTCTCTGGTGCAGTTTTTTTCTTTTAAGGACATCCTGAGTCTCCAAACTTGTCAACCTACACTCACTCTATTCTTGTGGCCCCCTTCCTAACAAGCTGCTACAGAACAGACTCTAGAAAAATAAAAACAGCTGGAAAAAACATCCACAAAAGGACTGTCTGTGACTATTCGATAAACTAAATAAATAAATGCACATAGATCCATGTATAATTGCGGTTCAATGATGGCTGTCAGTAGGAAAGTGCAGTTTCTAATAACTGCCAATGGAGTACTGGAGCAGAGAGGGTGCAAACAGATTCTCTGTTTTCGCCATCCTGTTAGCAGTGGAAGCATTAATATTCTGCTCAGAGACAGTTGTGTATGGCATGGCATATAAAGCTAGTGCATAATAATATGATAATTTAAGCCTACTATCTCGTGTACTTGTGGGTTCTCAAGGATGAAATAAAGGAGATTCAGAGGTGAGACAGCTAAAAAAAACCCCTGAAGACAGGACTTTGAAAAAAAACAACACATCAGTATCTCCTGTCCAGTTTTTCCTTAAAAGGTTTGAAATGCTGATGAACTCAGTACCTGTGAGTATTGCTGCTAGCATCCAGACCTTGTGGCCTTGAGATACCATTTCCTACAAAAAAAAAGAAACCAGGCCTTTTTAGAGAAGTGATTTCAGGTCTCTGCCAGGAAATGTATAAAATGGGCCTGAAGCATCAATTTGGTTCAATTTCTGAGTTCATGGGGACTTTTTTTAGTTGCTGACATTTTTAATATAGGAATAAAACAAATAACTGCTTTGAAAAAATTAATGAGAAAAAGCAAACATTTACATTGCTTTCCCTTAACAAACTATACCATTGGCCAACCAAATAATAGAGAAGAGATGTTTTTCTTTATCCTAGAAAACAGACGAAGAATAATAGAATCCAAATGTCACCATTCTACAACCCCTAATGGATAAATGGATCTAGGCTTTAAGCAACAAATGGCTACTAATACCACAGAGAGACAGTAAACATCATGTGCCTCCTGCCAAGAGAAAACAAATATCATCTATAAACTAGTCTCATCAAAAACACTCTTACCTGAACCTGATCAAATCAGCTAATAATGTAAAAGACATACAAATCAGGAATGGACTGGAGACATCAAGGCTGGACCATCAATTCAAGGTTATCCTCAGCTACATAGAGAGTTGGTAGGCAACCTGGGCTACATGAGACCCTCTGTTAAAACAACAAAAATATAGTATACAAGCTGGCAAAATAGTAAAGGCACCTGCCATGTAAATGTGGTGACCTGAGCTTGATCCTCAGAAGCTATGTAAAGAACCAATTCCACAAAGCTGTCCCCTGACCTCCACAAGTGCCACATGACATGTATGCTCACACATATGCATCATATACACACACAATAATAAATTTTTAAAAATATTTAAAGAAGGGGCTGGAGAGATGGCTCAACGGTTAAGAGCACTGACTGCTCTTCCAGAGGTTCTGAGTTCAAGTCCCAGCAACCACATGGTGGCTCACAACCATCTGTAATGGGATCTGATGCTCTCTTCTGGTGTGTCTGAAGACAGCTACAGTGCACTCATAAAATAAATAGACCTTTAAAAAATAAAAAAAATTTCAAGAAAATACAGTACAGAGACAATCAACAATACCTAGCCTTGCAGACCGTATAGGCCAAGCTGCCCAGTTTCTTCAGTAAACAAGTTGCAAGAGAGAAAAAGCCAGAAAAGGATAGGGAGTGTGGCCCAGAGCTATAGAGTTTACCTAGCATACAGGGGACACTGGCTTCTATCCCTGCAGTGTGTTTAAAGAAAAAGGAAGGTCAGGGTCAGGGTATACACTTTTGCGGATAGCCTGGTCTACATGGCGAGTTCTAGGACAGCTAAGGGTACACAGAGAAACCCTGTCTCAAAAATAGAGGCAGGGTTTAGGAGAAGAAAGAAGAAAATATATTAGCCAGTTGGGTAAGTGTAGAGGCAAGTACAGTCAGAAGGCTAGGGCAGGGGGCCTTGGTTTTGGGTTTCTTTTAAATGATTTATTTATTTTTATTTTATGTATATTAATGTTTTGCCTGAATCTGTGTTTGGGTGAGGGTGTTGGCTCCCCTGGAACTGGAGTTACACAGTTGTGAGTTGCCATGTGGGTATTGGGAATTCAACCCAGGTCCTCTGGAAGAACAGCCAGTGCTCTTTAAAAAAAAAAAAAAGATTTATTTATTGATTTTATATATATGAGTACACTGTTACTGTTTTCAGACACACCAGAAGAGGGAGTCAGATCCCATTACAGATGGTTGTGAACCACCATGTGGTTGCTGGGAATTGAACTCAGGACCTCTAAAAGAGCAGTCGGTGCTCTTAACTGCTGAGCCATCTCTCCAGCCCTAGCCAGTGCTCTTAACCACTGTGTTATCGCTCTAGCCCCTTGACTTTTAAAAATATTTTAATTTAAAAATTAGATCTAGGTTGGAGACATGGCTCAGCAGTTGAGCAGTGGCTGAACTTGCAGAGAAGCAGAGTTTGGCTCCCAATAGCCATGCAGAAGTTTATAATTGCATGCAATTCCAGTCCCAGGGGGTCTGATACCCTCTCCTGTCTCTGTGAGCACCAGACACACACGGTACAGATTCATACATTCAGGCACTCACACATACACACACAAATTTAAAAAAAAACAAATCTTTTTAAAAAATTAGATCCATATACACTGTTACTGGAAGATGTCCAAATTCTGTAGTAATTTAAAAAAAATCAGAACAGTATGTTCAGTATGTTCAAATTTTTATTTAATAAAATAAATAAAACTATACATACTGGGATTATGTAAAGAGACTTCCTATAAATATGCAGCAGTCCACAGAGCTAGTCTCAGGGCTTCCAAAGTGTAACTTGCTATAATGCTTGTTTGAAATCTAATAGGTATGTTTTACTTTTGTAATTAGCAAAAAATAAAAATGCTCAAGAAAAGACAGATGGAGGGAAATGAGAGAGGGAGGGAATAGAAGAAGGAAAAGAAAGATCACCTAGCTCTTCAGATTATAAACTGAGGCATTTTTCTGATGAACAACACTAGGCTTTGGTAAATAAGAACCACTTCCTCAAGTGACTCTTAGAGTCGTTTGTATCTCTGTTTAAAATCCGTAGTTTGGACTAGCTAGCCCACTATTTGGTTACCCAGGAAAATGTACAGCCTGAGCTGGGGATGGTTGTTCTGTGAAAGGCGCTTATCCAGCGTGGCCAGTGCCTCGAACTCTGGCACTACAAATAATCTAAAAGCACGGAAATTCACACACCTTCGGGCATGGAGTCCTCATGGCATCTGGTGGGGAAGACAGTACTTAAAAAACAAGACGGCTGCTTCAAGTTTTCTCTTTGACTTTCTTCTCTTTGGCTTTGATGTTTTGAAGGAGGCAACGCCCTTATCTTTCTGTTTATCCTATATGCCAGTGGCTTTCAAGAGTGTGGTCCCCAAACCACCATAAACAAACTTTTAGGCCCCATCCAGACATACCAAGTAGGAATCTCTCTGGGCAGGATGAAACAGTTTTCTGATAAGGTCTCTAGCAGCATTGCCAGATAAAATACAGAGCACTCAGCTAAGTTTGAAGTCCAGATTAATGATGCATGAATTTTTACCAAAAATATTTGTAGCAATTGGGACATACTTACATTGAAATTTAATAGAACATTCTGGGTTTTGTGGGGTAGGTGGGCATTGGTTGTTTTTCTCAGTCTGGAAGCTTCCATTCCCGGGTGTTGTGATCCCTGTTTGCTTGAGAAAGACTAGGGTAGAGGTAAGACAGGAGGCTTGCATTCTGAGTGACACGACTGCACTGTTTTTTTAAATTCCACAAAAATGATTGTCATCTCCGTAAGACAGACAAGACTCATGACAAGGAAGCAGAGATGTGGGGACAGAGCCGGTGAGCCTCAGGGCCTAAGGTAAAGTTTAGGAGCAGAAGGAGGCTGGATTTTACCAGAAACTTCCAGCATAGTAAGTGACTTTAGATCCCTGGCTCACGGAGCTCTGCCTTCATACCAAGATGACTGTGGGTAGGCTAGGAGAAGGGCTAGGGTAGGCACCGGGCTTGGGGGCGAGGCACCAATAAAGTTCAAAACATCTTTTCAAGTTCTGTGTGTTTGTTTATTCATTTGTTTCAGAGAGGGTCCATATGTAACCCAAACTGACTTTGAACTCATTATGTAGCCCAGGCTAGCCTTGAAATTGCAAAATCCTCCTATTTCTATGTCCCAAGTGCTGGCATTACAATGTGCATTAGCATATTGTTAAGGGGAAAAAACCCCACTTTTTTGTTTGTTTGTTTGTTTGTTTGTTTTTCGAGACAGTGTTTCTCTATATAGCCCTGGCTGTCCTGGAACTCACTCTGTAGTCCAGGCTGGCTTCAAACTCCGAAATCCACCTGCCTCTGCCTCCCAAGTGCTGGGATTAAAGGCATGTGCCACCACTGCCGGGCAAAAACCCACTTTTTTAATGGAGTTAGAAGAACATGGCTACTTCATATTCATAACACAGGAATAAGGCCCAGGTCACTTCATATTCATAACACAGGAATAAGGCCCAGGTCAATTTGTGCTCACATCAGGCTGATGGTCACTAACTCTGTAGGTAAAAATTGGAAGCCGGGCGTGGTGGCTTGTCAGTGGCTTGTCAGTGTCTAAGGCAGTAGTTCCCAATCAGGGGAGAGTTGACAATGTGTTTCGAGACATTTTGGTTGTCAAAACATGAAGTGGGCATTTTAGAGACATCCTGAAACACTCACAGCCCAAGCTAGCTCCCTCTACAAAGAATTATCCAGTTGCAAATGTCAACTTCCAAGTCCCAGAAAAGACTCTAAAGCACCTTAATGAGGAGAATGAGCTGCCTTCTTCCCCACTGTCTCCAGCCTCTCCAATCTCAAGACCCGGACTCTCCTCTCTCTGAGGATAAGCTGTGTATGCACATTCCTGTAACTTAGAAGGGAGATAATGTAAGTGTCAGGATTCTAATCTGTAGAATGTGGGTAAAAAATACTTAGCTCATATGGTTATTGCAGAAACTAAATGAGTAAATAGTTTAAATTCAGATATTTATTGAGCACCTCCACTATGTGCCAAGTATTCTGAGCCCACACACAGTCTTTGTTAGTGGGGAAGAGTTGGAGTGACTTCATCACTCATATTTCTCCTCTCCCTTATTAGACAGACCTAATCCCCTTGCTTCCTTCCCAGAGAACTGGAGAGAGTAGCCAATACCTTGTTTAAAAGAGCTACCTGAATCTGCTCTATCACTCTGTGCTGATTTGCTAATGTCTCCCATCTTTAGTTTCAAACGCAGCACCAAAGCTAACATTGCCATATGTATCTACCTCACATGTTGACAGCTTCATATGAGTAGTCATTGCATACGTGTCATGTTCAACTTCATGACTCTCATCCTCCTCCCTCCCATGCTGAAAGCCCTGTCTCCTTCCCAACAGATCCCCCAGACATCTCTCTGATTAAAAAAATAATAATTTAAAAATTAGGTCTAGGCTAGGCCAGAGAGATGGCTCAGCAGTTAAGAGCAGTGGCTGCTCTTGCAGAGGTCTAGACTTTGGTCCCCCCACCCAAACCCCAATTTCCATGTCTTGTGGAGGAGGGGAGCCAGCCACCAGCACATTGTTCTTAATCATGAAAAGCAGCTCAGGCCTATGGGAGGGGCTCTGTAACAGAGCTCCCAGCCCAGATTTGTGATTTGTTTTTGTAAACAGCGGACCGGACCCTCCAGAACTTTCTTAGCAAGGCTCCCCCTCCCTCTCTCTCCTTCCCTTCTTTATTAACAAGCCCCGGGAAGTTTTAGCAAGGAGAAATTAACATTTTTGCATGGTTTACCTTTTACCAATCTGTTCTGGCATGCTTATAATATCAGAACCACTTAGAAAAAGAAAACTGGTCGTTTTCCTCACCTGTGACTGCCATTCCCACTTCCCTACAGTGGTTCCCATTCTTTAGTGTAGACAGCAGATTTGCACTGATTCTATACAAATTGTTGCAGTAGCTGCACTGCCAATTTCCCAAGGTTGCTCAATGATAACTTAGAATGTTAGCCATCATATGATCACAGGAGATGGTCATATAATAAATCATACCTGATTTATCACCAGAATTTATAATACCACACCTAGGTCTGGGGACACATCCCTGCCGTTAATACAGTCGGTGTTCAGCCTGACCTGATTAGAAGAGCCAGGATGTCTGCAGTCAGTATTTCAAACGAGTTAAGCCTTTCTGCCCTGGAGGCTTCTGTCTATTGTCACAGTGTGAAGTGGCCCCCTCCCCCTTTAATGGCCCTAGCCTCTTCGGCAGCCAGGATTTCCCTGGCCCATCCTCCCACAAACTTCTTTTCTGAAGCCCTTGATTTTCATTCACAGTCCTTACATTGAATTCAATATGTTCATTACTCAGTTCCAAACAAGGCAATTTACAGAAGAAAGTCGAGTTGCCAAAAATGCCAAATTCTGTTCTACTAAGGAAATACAAATAAAACATCAATGTGGTGCTTCACACAAAATTAATGAAAATCACAATATCCAGTACTGGTGAAGATTCATGGAAATAGACAATTTTGTACACTATTGATAGAAATGCGAGCATCTCTAATCTTTTAGAAAAATCATCTGGTAATATTTAATATTCACTAAAGTTGAAAATACGTACACATATCCCTTATATACTAAGACAATCCCCCCAGAGCACCTCAGGCACACATGCGAGTATGTTTGTGGCCAGAGGAAACTGAAGGTGAGTAATAATATGCTGTGAATTAAGGAATATGATTAACTAAGCCTGCATCACTGAGGAAATGCCCAAATTAATAACACATTATTTATAATTTGTTTCAAACTTTGCTAGTGATAATATTGCTACAGTAAATACCCTTTGTCTTGATAATTTTATTTTTAAATTGATGTCTTCACCTAGAATAGAGTAGACAACTATTAGAGTTAGTTATTAGGTTGCAGATGTGGTTCAGTTGATAGACTGCTTGCCTAGCATGCAGAAAAGCCATGGATTTGATCCCCAGCACAGTATTATTGGTGATGGTGGTACACAACCCAGCACTCAGTAGTAAGGGGAGCAGGAGCAGGAGTTCAAAGTCATCCTTGGCTTCACAGTGGAGTTTGAAGTCAGTATGGGGTCACATTAGACCCTGTCTCAAAAAACAGAAACAGCAAACAAAGGCTGGAGACACGAATCCGAATCCGTTGGTAAGAGTGCCTGCTACACAGTTATAAGGCCTGAAATTTGGCTCCGGGAACCCATATAACTAGCCAGGCATTGTATGCACGCCTGTATTCCCAGCTCTGAGGCAGCCAGAGACAGGAACATTGCTGGGATTGTTGGACTGGCTGGATTCCAGCCTAGGTGACAAACTGTGAGGCCTAGTTCAAGGATAGATCTATCCTAGTTCAAGGATAGACCCTACCTCAAAGATATATGCATAAATATAAATCTAGGCTGGGCATAGTAGCTCATACAGGCAGACACCTGTGAGGTCCAGGCCAATAGTGTTAGGCTACATAACAATACTCTATCTCCAAATAATAAATAAATAAATAAATAAATAAATAAATAAATAAATAAATAAATGTCTTCTTAAATAAAGGCTTTATTACAGAGGAATACATGCATATTACAATGTATCTTCGTAAAACACAAAACAAAGACATAGAAAAAGTCTTGAAGTGACTCAAAGAGAAAAACACATCACCTACAGAGAGCCCCAGTCTGAATGAGACTACATTTCTCATTCGAAGCCATGCGAGACAGAATAAAGTAGACTTCAAGTGCTGAAGCAAATGACCCATTAGAACACAGCATAACGCACGATGACCTTAGAGCTGTGCCCAAATGTAGGAAACTGCACCCTTCATAAATGATAAGGGTAGGTGAAAAGAACTGAGAACAAGCTACAAGAGCTTCTTCCATGGCCAAACCAGAACAATCTAAGCAAGAAAATGAAGAGGTATTAAATTATAACCCAAACTATAAAATAAATACCCATGAGTCCATGCGGCTACACATAAAGGACTGTTACACTGAACAAACAAATGGTAGATAGACCAATACATTCGGATACACAGTCATGAGGGAGAAGGGACAAATGGCCTATTCTAATAATATCTATAGACACTCTTCCCTCAGAAGTGAAGCGTGACTCTATTCTTTCACTTTGGGCATACATACTGACTTCCAAAAGTCTAGTATAGAAAGGGGGCAAGAGTAACTGTATTGTGAGAACAATAAAGTCTGACAAACACTTCCTCAGCCAGGTTATAAAGATCAACACTGACAGTGGTAGGCCATTTTGAAAGTCGGTATCTGTGACACAACATGGTGAAAATTTGTCTACTTCTGTAGTCTTCCCCAAGCCCATAACTCAGTTTAATCGTGACAAATGTATCACATAGATTCCATTATTTTACAAAACTGACAAGTAGTCACCAAAAACATCAAGGTTTTATAAATAAGTGAGTGAAAAACAGTCAGAATCCAGAGGAATCAAGGAAGCAGGATGACTAAGTGCAATGTGATGTTCTGGACAGGATCCGGGAACAGAGAGAAAACAACAGATAAGAGCAACTAATGGACCCTAAGGGCTAAGGAGATGGCTCTGTCTGCAGAAGAGGTAGTGACACAGCATGAGGACATGAGTTCAAATCACCCCCTGTAAGAGGCCAGTCGCTACAGTCCCGGTGCTGTGCGTGCTCGAAAGAGAGTTGCTGGGGCCTAGTGGCCCCTGGCCTAGCTCTAGGTTCTGTGAGTCCCTCTAAGGGAATGAGGTGGACAGTAAGCATGACATCTGACAACCACTTCTGGAAAATGTCATTCTCTCACCTCCACTTCTGTTCTGTGGCTTGCACGTACCTTCAGAGCACCACCCCGCCACCGCCACGTACACGCAACAGTAACCGATTTTAAGTTAAAATTTAAAATAACATAAATAGGCTAGATATAGTGACTTATGCAGAAGGATTTCAAGTTTAAGGCCAGCCTGGGTTACCTAGTGGGACCCTGTATATATAAAACTAAAAATCCACAGAAAAAATAAGGAAGTAAAAAGAGAAACATTAGAAACAAACAGAAGACAAGTTCTAAAATGTCAGACTCCAGGCTACGATTGTGTTTTGTTCTCCAAAAATGTACATTGAAGTCCTCAACCTCAGAACCTTTAAGTGACCTTTTATAGCAATAGAGTCAATGTACAAAGAAGCCATCAGTGGGCTGGAGAAAAGGCACTGTTATTAAGAGCACTGGCTGCTCTTGCAGAGGACCCAGGTTCAGTTCCCAGCACCCACATGGTGCTTCACAACCATCTGTAATTCCAGTTCCAGGAGATCTGATATCCTCTTCTGACTTCCATTGATACCAGGCCCACATGAGATGTATATACACATGTACATGTGTATGCATGCATCACACACACAGACAGAGAGAGAGAGAGAGAGAGAGAGAGAGAGAGAGAGAGAGAGAGAGATTTTTTTTTAAAAAAGCTATTAGGGTGAGTCCTAAATCTGAAAAAAGCCAATTTCCTCCTAAGAAATCAGAAGGTTGAAATCCGAAGAGATTTGTAGAGACAGGGAATGGCACGTGGAGACTGATGCAGAGGAAAATGGCCCTGTGAAGACAGGACAGAGATTGGAATTAAGCTGCTGCAAACCACAGAACACCCATGGCTACCCCCACCAAAGCCATCACAGTGAGTCGTAAATCTAAGCTGGTCCAGGCAAAGAAAAATCCTTGTCCAGAGGATCTGACAACTGCCCACTCCAGAACTGTCCCATGGCTCTAATCACAGCGATCTTAGGGACACTAATACGATTTTATGCCTAAAATGTAAATGGCCCAGTTAAAATACAGAGATTGGTAGACTAAATTTTTTTTTAAAAATCACAAACCAAATATATATCATTCTAAGGAATGTCACGTAAAATGTAATACAGCTAGGTTGAAAAAATAAAAAGGTAGGCAAAAAGCTGTATCCCACAGAGAAGTGTGGTCAGCTGAGGAAATCAAGTTGCAGGGTACTTTACATGTGTGTGTATACTAAATAGCTCCATTTTTGTAAGAAAAATATCCCTTATTGGGGCTAGAGAGATGGCTCGGCAATTAAGGGCGCTTGCCTGCTTTTGCAGACCATCCAGATTCAGTTCTCAGTACTGGTTGCCTGTACCTCCAGCAGGGAAGCCACAGCTCAGGCCTCTATGGCCACCTACACTCACATGCACATTCTCCCACACAGGCACATAATTAATAATAAGGCAAATCTTGAAAAAGGAAAATATCCACTATCAACATCACGTACTTTCTACATATGCATACACACACTCAAATACTATGTAAAAGGCCACATATATTGGTCCCTCAGTGTTCCAAGTGGACAGACAGTAGGAGGTTGTCAAAGGGGAGACATCATGATGATGATGATGACAATTATGATAATGAATACTTTGCAAACAGGAGCACACTAGCCAATTTTTTGAGGCAAGGACTTCTTATGTAAATCAGGCTGCCTGGAGCTTGTAGCAATCCCCTTGCCCTTGCTTGCTCCTGAGTGCTGGAACTGCAGGCATGTGCCACCATGATGGGCAGATTTTAATAATCTTATGAATTTCTAGTGGCTTAATCAGGACAAATAAGCATAAGCACACAGAGGTAGGGAATGTGTTTCTCAAGCTGTTGCTTTGCTGAACTTTCTGTTCTTATAAAGATATTTTAAATTGTTAGTGAGGAGTTAAAAGTAGGTTTAAAAAAAAAATCAGTGGTCCTGTAGAATTCCTTCTTGGAGATGCTTACCAAGTTAGACACCATGGTTATTTGCATATTTTCCCAGTTCCCATGGTGGTTGTCTCTTTTTTACACTGTGGGAGATCTTTTACATCTTATCTGTCTTTTATATGTATCATTCTCTATACAAGGAAGGAAAGAGTATTAACTTGATCATCTTGTATCTTTGCATTACTTTGCTTGTTACAATGAGAATATACTAGCTTTTTAATCTGGAATACAATTGAAATTAACAATAACATTAACAACAAACTGAACAGAAAAACCCACCTTTTCTCACCAAGGAACTCTTGTTCCTTTCTCTACTTTAGTAATATTGTCATCACTTGTACAAGGGACCTGTCATGCTAGGTCACGCCTGTAATCTTCCACCCTTTCTTAATTAGTCACCAAATCCAGATTCTAGTTATAAATATCCCTACCTTCCTCTAATTAATCATAAGTCCTATCCTAAATCTCTTCTAAAATCCCTTCCCTTCTCCACCGCCCTTGCCAATGAGGCTTCTGTCAGTTTAGACTTTAGTCATCTGAGTGTTTCAATAGCCCTTCATGTAATCCCCTCTGCTGCCCCTCCGCCTATTCTCTTTCAATAATGCACTCAAGTAGTAGCTTTCTAAAAGGTGTCAGTGTATATTGGGGCATAGCAATGCACATATTATTATTTTAATAGTTACACTTTAATGTCAATATAAATAAAACATATCCTAAGTTCATGACTCCAAAGACAAGACATCAAACTGTGAATGGAAAATACAGTAAGTGAAGTTTGGAAAGCACTGCTTTACAGTGTAGGAAACAAACTGTGTGAATCTTTAAAAAATGGTGTTCCCACCCTACCTTTCCACTGTCACCTTAAGGAATGTGCCCTTTTGTTAGAGAAAACCTTCAGACTACTTGCAAACATCCCACAGTCCTTCTTCCTTCTCTGCCTTTTGCCCTCAATGTTCTAACTTCTGCCTACTAAACATCCTCTTATGCTTTCCTGTTTGTTCAGCTGAAAACCAAGTCTGATGTCACAGACCTTTTATCCTAGTTACCTGGGAAGCAGAGGCAGGAGGATCATAAGTTAGAAATCTACCTGGGAGATTAGTGATGCCCTGTCTTAAAACATTTTTTAAAGGCTAAGGGTGGTAGGCTTGGATGCATGAGACCCCAGGTTTGATCCCTAGCACTGCTCTCTCCTCCCTCCCTCCCTCTCTTCCCCC